>NC_084797.1:34627313-34927313 GCF_963169125.1 Humulus lupulus
ATAAAGAATATATATAATGAGTGTATTACAATGTTTAGTCTCAATACAAACCTTTTCAAATAAGACATTTTTTTTTAAACTTATTAGTAGTTTAGAATGCAATATATATAATGAGTGTGTGGCAATATATAATCTCATTGTATGGTCTGTTTATTGATGTAAAATGCATTAACACCTATAAATGGGTCATGGGCCCTTTACACACACACACATATATATATATATATAATTTCTAAAATGTTTCTAAAAAGAGATCAAATCATTTCAACTCAATACAATTATAAGATATTTTTAATATACATAAATGAAGTGAAATCTTGTCTGTTTAAACTTAGTTGTTGAGTAAGCTTTTTTACAACTACACTTATAGGTGTGTGGGGGATTTATATATGATATTATTATTTTTTATTTATATATAATTTTCATAAGTATATCTATATGTGCATTAATTTTTCTGATTTTAGTGGGGGTTAGTGGGGGCTCAAGCCCCCACTTGCCCCTTAATCCTTCCATTCCTGATTAGGCAGATTGCGAAGTGGTAAATGTCTACCTGACTATAGGACTGGATTGGTAAAAAATTCTCCAAACTCGACTGATGAACAATCCTAATCTAAATGTTAATGACATAAATGAATAATTGAATGTTGTAAAGAGTTTCGAAAAACGCCTACTAAATATGCAAAGAAAGTTTACTGCAAAAATGAAATGTGTGAAAGACATGCTTTAGGGATGACATTTCTAAATATAATTTTATAATAATATTCTTCTAAAAGCAATTCTATAATCTCTTGATTCTTTTTTCAGGGATGACATCCCACTTCAAAATATTTGTGGTTAAAATTAAATATACATCATAATATGTAAAAAGTATGTAATTTGAGTGTATGTCTAGCATTATTCTTATTATAAAAGTAACAATAAGAAAATCTAATGGTTATTTAATAAGGGTAGTAGTAATATTAAGAATAGAAGGTTACTTGATATAGATATTGTAGTGGTAAAAATTTGTATAACCTTCAATATACTTCAGTCCAATGAGGCAGTCAAAGGAATCAACTGGGCCCAAATTAACATAAATAAGCAGCCCATACACTTTTTTGGGCCTTGCAATAGTCAGCTTGTATTGAACTCTAAAATCACATCCACCTAGTCAGCCACTGGTGTCGAGAGAGTCAGCTATCGAAGGAGTCAAAGGTGAGTACCTTCCGACGATATTCTAGGGGCAACCCCTTTTGGAACAAGTTAGGTGGAATGATTAGGAAAAGGGCAATGGGACCAAGAAAGAACTATATCAAACAAAGTATGGAAAAGTCCAGAGGGATCATTGAAGCATCAATGCTCAAACTAATGACTTTCACTCATATACTCGAATCAGTCATCCTACGTTGCTATAAAGCTCCATTGCCATCATCACTTTCCTCTTATTCATCATTTTGTCATTTATTATTTCATTTTTCATTTCTATTACGTTATTTATTATTACAATCAGACTAACTTGAGTGTCAGAGTCTCTTTGGCTGGCACCTGATTAGTGCTTACAATTAAACTCTTGCATTGTTCTTTATTCTTGACAGGTTGTTGATGCACAATTTAATCAATTGTAGGAAATTGCATCTATATAGATACACAATCTTCATACAAAAATACACACTTTTTGGAGAACAATACACACAACACTAGATAGTAACACGTGGTTTGCTTTCTTTTCTTTCTTTTTTTTTTTATGAAAAAAGTGATATTAACTAAAATGTATTTTGTTCAGCTATGACATGTGAAAATATGAGCGACTTCGGTTTTTCTAGGCCTATTACGTTTTAGCTTTAAAAAAATTATGGAAGTTAAAATATATATATTTTTTTACAAGAAAAATGAAATAATTTAGGATAAACTAAACTCAAATACTTTTTTTTTTAAAATAAATAATATAAGTGTTGATATAAATACAACTAAATATTTTTATTTTTACTCAATTTATATCTATTGTTCAAAACTAATAAAAGTGATCACTTGAATTTATAAATCTATATCAAATTAATTAAATAAATATATTTTTCAAAAAAATGATATAAACCTCATCATTAAATATGAAATAATAAAATTATATTTTTAGCACAAAATTTTCAATACTTATAGTATTATCTTGTATATAATTGAGTTATTAATATTAAAAAGATAAATGTGCATACACTTACAAATGTTATATAGCAATGACAAAAAATATTTGCATTGGAGACAATAACAAATCTTTTAAGTTTTTAAAAAATATATTTTTTTGTTGAATAAGAGCACTCCAAATAGATGTTCGACTCATCATTGAAAATATATTATTAAGAGCACTCCCAGTAGCTACTTTTCTCTATCTTTCAAAATACATCAAAAAAACCTCACTTTATCTATTTTACCTCAAACTTTGACATTACACCATATTTTAGATTTTTTATATTTTTTCAACATTATGTAAATATTATATTTTTAAATATATATTATTCATTTGAAAAAAGAAATTTAGAGAAAGAAAAAACAAAGGTTTATATCAAAGGAGGCCCCCAATTTTCTTAAAAAGTATCACTTATTTCCATAAACTCTATTTTGTATCACTTAGATCCCAAAACCTATTAAATATGTATCACATAGGTCATTTTTGTTGGTAAACAATTTTCAAAATGCGCAACCGAAAGTGATTTATTAAGAGCACTCCTAGTATGTTTGGGAATCTAAGTGATACTGTTTAGGAAAAATAGGGACCTCCGTTGATATAAACAAAAAAAGGAATAAAATATTAATTAGTTTTCAAAAAAGTCAAAGAATACTTATCTTTAGCAAAAAAAATAATAAATAAAATATAGATTTGAAGCAGCTATAAGGCTTTGCTAGATGTAGAGAAAATCGGATTATCTTTGCTAGATATAGAGCAAAGTGGATGTGTATTGTTATTTAGCTATTTTACATTAGCATTATGAAGCAGCTGATAGAGCAAGTGTTTAGAGCTCTGAGGTATAACTTTACAATTACAGCTATTTTATAGGAGCTATTGTGAGTGTTCTAAAACACCATTTTTTATAATTTTACATCTATCTTTTATATTACACAAAACGTCATCTTCTATATTTTTTTTATCTACATCATTTAAATATTCTATTTTTAATATATTTTATGATTTTTGTTTTGAAGGAAAATGAAATTTCTTTCCAATGTTAAAATAAACCACAATCCTACAAGTCAGGCAGTGATCCTAAGAACCGCGTAGATATCATAACAGAGATGACCAAAGAAAGGCAACCACACTGAATACACTAATAGATAAATTTAACCCTAGAGATAAAACATCCCTTAAAAAGGAAATACACCAATCAGATGCAACAGTAGGTAAACCAGGTCTAATCCACTACTTAGAACTTAGAATCACAAAACAGTAGTACGCCTCTAATAAAAATATTGAAATTAAGTATTAGGTACTTAAAGCCGAATCAACAGCACCACCCACAAGAAATCCAAAATAGGGGAACAATCATACAACTAAACATATCAAAACCAAGCAACAGCAGGACGAGCCAAGGTCCTTGAAGGACAAGGTGAACAACATTATTTAAAAATAAAACTAGACAACACAACTAAATAGATCAAAACTAATCCAAAGAAAAATAAACTAAAACAATGTAAAGGTTCGAAGCCAAAACCAAGCAACAACTGGAAGATGAAGTCATCCACCAGAAGCCCCACCACGCCCATAGTCACCACCCTATTTGTAGGTCCACCAGAGCACCGCTACCTACCCAATGTCTAGGCCACCTAGACGAACACACAGGCGTACCACGCCAGAGAATCCAAGCCAAACATTGAAAGACGTTGTCAACCACAGCTTTTTGCCACTGAGTAGAGCCACAAAAACAAACCATAACTAAAAGCCCACCGAAGTCGGCTGCCATATCTTGAAGCCCATGAGAGACACAATTTTAGAGACCGAGCAGACGATATCCATGCTCTCCCATCCAGAGAAAAGCTGGATGCATACTGGAGGTAGCGCAACCTCCTTAGTCGAGAGGAGAATGTGAAACAGTGATGTGAGCCCTTGGCAGCTAGGGTTTGAGAGAACCTTGAAAGAGAATGAAGAGTTGCCTCTAATATGGAAGGAAACTTTAAATATATAGCCCAAATCTAGCCTAACCCCAACCCTCACAATTGATCTTATGCCCCACTCACAACCTCGCCCAACCCAACCCAGATCTTGCCCAAAACAAAAGAGCATAGCTTTAGGACTACTCAGCACATATATGTAGTTCTGCCTCCATTATTGGTTCGTTACTTAGAGCTGGTCAAAATTACTATTTTACCCTTCTAATTACCTCTTGATCCTTAAGTACCATTAATTCACTAGCGAATAATTAATCTATAATCTAATAATAGATTTGAACTCAATAACTATTCAGTTCCAGAATCAACCCTTAAGGGAACCAATATTCAATCCATTAGGAAAGCATAGATTCCATTATTGTAATTCATGTTCCCAGCCATCCATGATATTCAATCTCCAAAACAAAAGTCATTAGCCTCATTATTCTAAGAGACCTTAACGAGTAAATCAAAAGACCCAATAAACATAAACAGGAGTTCATGAATACTCAGGATTTAGACTAATATGCAAATAATCATCTATTATGACAAGAATTAAATCTTTACATCAAACGACAAGTTTATAAAGATAATTAATTCTCATCGGTCATGTCATATATAATCTCTATTATAATGAACACATTTACTAAGATGTCTATCCACATCAGTAATCTGAATCTAGATTGCTTGCATCTCGTATGCTTAGCAAACCGTACTAGTAACCATTCATTAAAGATTCCTTACTTTAATATGTTATTGACTATTTTATTCATTATATATGATCTTAATTCTCTTATACAAGCTAATACAAGATCATATTCTCATGAATGAATAGGGAGTTTTCTTGATATTATTATATAATTAATTCAAATAATAATTATAACATTCAAATATAATAAAATTGTACTTTTATTTAAAAACAATAAAATGTCTTTACATGCTTTTAGGGCATTAATCCTAACAATCTTCCACTTGCCCTCAAAGAAAGTGAGACATTTCCCTCAATCCCATATTGCGCACATGACCCATGAACGTCTTTGCGGGAAGTGTCTTGGTTAACGGGTCAGCCAGGTTCAGTTCCGATGCTATTTTCATAACAATCACATCACTTTGGTGTCCAATCTCTCTTACCAGATGGTATTTCCTTTCTATATGCTTCCCTCTCTTATGGCTGCTTAGTTCTTTGGAATTAGCTACTGCTCCACTCTTGTCACAGTACAGGATTAGTGGCTTATCCATATCTGGAACAACTTTCAGATCAGTGTAGAATTTCCTCAACCAAACCACTTCCTTAACTGCTTCACAAGTCGCTATGTATTCGGCTTCCATGGTTGAATCAGCTATGCTGGATTGCTTAATGCTTCTCCAGACAACAACTCCTCCACCGAGAGTGAACACTGACCTAGATGTCGATCTGCGACTGTCTTTGTCTGATTGGAAATTAGAATCAGTGTATCCAGTAGGGTTTAGCTCACCCCCTGAATATATCAGCATATTGTCTCTTGTTCTCCTAAGATACTTGAAAATGTGCTTTACTACAATCCAGTTTTCCAAACCAGGATTTGATTGATAACGACTTACAATCCCAACTGCATAACATATGTCGAGCCTAGTACATAACATAGCTTACATTAGACTCTCAACTGCTGAAGCATATGGATACTTTCTCATATCCTCTTCCTCCTGAGGTGTCTTGGGACATTGTTCCTTGGGGAGAGCAATTCCATGTCTGGTCGGTAATTGACCTTTCTTGGAATTCTCCATAGAGAATCTTTCAAGCACCTTATCTATATAATTAGCCTGAGAAAGTGCCAAGAGCTTGTTATTCCTATCCCTTAGGATTTGGATTCCGAAAACATAACTCGCCTCACCCAAATCTTTCATTTGGAACTTTTCAGCTAACCACTTCCTTACATTTGACAATGTCTCTACATTATTCCCAATGAGCAAAATGTCATCAACGTAAAGAATTAAGAAAACCACCACTTTTCATTTGATGTATTTATACACACATGCTTCATTGACATTCTATTCGAAGCCATATGTTTTAATTGTTTCATTAAAAATATGACTATTACAAATGTGTATTTCCAATTATTAAGTGTGACTATTACAAATGTATCACATTAATGCTGTCCTATTTTGACATTTTATGGCTGAAGGTCAGTAAAATATATGATACATGTTAAATTTGTGGATAAGTAGTTAAATTATTAATTTAAGGGAATATACTTATTTGGTATCATGTGTTTCAATAAAATCGAATTTTGGTGCCCTATGTTCTAGATAATGACTATCGAGCACTTTGTAATTTGAAAATCGATATAAAATGGTACCCTATCTAAATTTACTCAACACATTACAAGTAATAAATAAGGATATTGTATTCTCATAAATAATAAGATATTATTTCATACTAATATTCAAGTTACATGATACTCAATAATTATTATCGAAAACATAAGGTATCATTTTATATCAATTTTCAAATTAAAAAGGCACTCAATAATTATTATCAAGAATATATGGTAAAAAATTGTATTTTGTTAAAACATACAGTACTTAATGAATATCTAATTTAAATTTAAATAAATAAAATAGGTTTAGAAAAGTGTGGGGGAGAATAGACAATAATATGGTTGAAATGAACCTGCATTTATTTAAAATAGAATAAAATTATGATTTCAATTAAAATCGTATCAAAATTTAATGCATAATAAATTGGCATTAATGTTAAGAATGTACACATATTTCAAGTGCACGTGTAGGGGGAGAATTAATAATTAGGTGGCAAGTCAATTTGTTGTTTGCGTAACTTTTCATTATTCATCTTCTTCATCCAAAGAAACAATTATTTTCTTCTTGCATTTATAGTTCCTTTTCTTCCTTCGAATGAGAAATATTATCTTCTTCTTGCATATTAAAACGTAACATATCAGCTAAAAGAAAATTTAAAAAAGATTACAAATTTTGGATCTTTTTTAAGATAGAAGATATTTGAAGACAAAGTTATTGCAATATTTACTTCTGCAATTTCATTTTGTTAAAGAAAATTCCCAGGAAAATTATATGTATATATAGCATATATAATATTGGCAACTTTGCAGGTATATTGAATTTCATTTCAATATATTTAGAACGTTTTGAAAATAGAAACGAGTACTACTATAGATGAAGAAAAATCCGATACATGATATACGCACTTTCATCAGTTTAGCCTAATAGGGAGAGCCACCTCTCAAAATTTATTTTAGGTTAATCTTAACTTGCTAAGGAGACTCTTATGGTCCACTCCTCTTTCCATTTTCTCTTTAATTTTTAATTTGATGGAACATGCATTCTTCTTTTTTTTTTTTAACAATGTCTGTTTTTTTACAAAATAATTAATCATGATATTTTGAATTTATATTTTAGAGCGAGATCTTAACTTTTACAATTAGTACTTTTTCTTTTATAAATTTTCTTATATTAATTTTAAAAAAAAGTTTAATACTCACATTAATTTTATTTTTTTGTGTTTTTTGTAGGTTGTTCTCAGTTGAAGCAGAAGGTGTGACTTTAGATTGGTCTTCAATTTCATTTGATTATGACATATTGACTTTGGTTCCTGTATTCTCTAAGAGTTCTTTATTGGAGAATGTTACAAGTTTGTTGTCCAATTTTTTTAGAATCTCCTTATATTTGTTTAATAAATGGACTAGTTAGTTGTGCATACTTTTAGAGTGATATAAAACTTGTAAACCTAGAAGACTTGTCATTCTTTTGTTCTCTAATTGTATTACACTCTTATTCTTTTTAATGAAATATTCATTACTAAAAAAATCATTCAATTTACATCATAATCAATTATTAAAAGAAAAAATATATAATTTTATATACATATAAGCATATATTAAAAGACAAAATTATATAAGTTCGATCATCTAGTAAAAAAATTAAAATTAAAATTAAAATTAAAGAAGGAAGTGAATGAATAAAACACTAATAATTCATAAATATTTGGGAAATAAGTATACAGATCAAATCGTTACAAAAAATAATTAATAAGAGATAATTGCTATGTATACTATTTATACGAATTGATATCTTGATATTACGTAAACAAACCTTGAATTACTTAACTTGAAATAAATGTGTGATATTCTATGATTTTACTATATTTAATATGAAATACTATTTTGGTTCTATGTTTTGGTCAAATATGCGTTTGGATATTATGTTTTTGCTAAATTACACTTATGGCTCCTAGACTAAAATAGAGACTCTAGACCTAATTTTAGTCAAAATAGTTTCAAAAATAGGGTTCAAACATATAATCGCTCAAAACACAAGAGCCAAAATTATATTTTCCCTTATTTAATTAATCTTGTTGTTGATTTTTTAATTTTATTTTATAGTCTACTTGATTTGATTCCTTAGTAAATAAAAAATGTAAATTTAGCGATTTAATAAGGGAAAATTACATTTTAAATAACAAAAAAGTATAAGAGTATCCCCAATAGAGTGCCAAAAAGTTTGTGCAATGCCATATTTAGCACATCTTACAAAAAGTTTTAAAACAGTAGGTCTCAATTTTAATAAATGTGATTGGCTAGGTTAAACTGCCATATCACTGTGTGTAATGTTTGAGTGTATATTTTGGGTGTACATATCATTACTCGTTTTTTATCTAATGACAAATTTCTTGGAGTACATAATTTGGATAATAAAAAATAATAATTTTTTTAAAATTTTTGTATGTTCTCAATAAATATTAAATGAATTATTAAATTTTTTGTGTTAATTTGTACCTTGTGCATTGGAGCACAATTGCAAATATTGGACTAAATATAATATTAACTCATTTTTTGTACTAAATTTGACACAAAATTTACATATTTACATTAAATATGGTCTAAGAATTACAATAATAATAGTATGTGTACTAATTACATTTTCATGTCATTTTTATAACTTTACCCCATTGTAATAAATATTAGTTTATTTAGTTTTGTTTTGTATGTGGTTAAATATGGTAAGTATTTTAATATTTTATGTTTTTCCAAATTTAAATTAATTTTATTTGATTTGAAAATGCAACTTTTCAGCCTTTCCCCTTGGTAATTGGAATCAACATTGTTGACTGCCTTTTTCGCTATCAACCTTAAAATGAGAGATCAAAGAAATAAATAACACGAACGCAAATGTTTTTACGTGGTTCGGGCTATAAAAGAGCCCTAGTCCATGAGTCTCTTGTATTAGGAGGATTGGAAGCTTGTGGTGGCAAGTTTCAATGGTATATTCTCGGGCAACGTTTAGATTGCTCTGAGTAAAATGTATTTTTCTCTCTAAAAAACCGAACATTTACAATGAGACTCGCAGCCCTATTTATGGAGGCTGGGGTCATTTATACTAATCATCAGTAATTAAAACACATTATTCCCATTATTGGGGGATTAATACAAATTCAATGCAATGGGCTGAATTGAATAGAGCCCACGACCCAAGCGAGAACCGTGGGGCCCATTGCAGAAATGTACCTACTTTATGGGAAACATGCCCCAGGTACTGTCAGGGCGTGCTGTAAGAATCTCCATGTCAGACGACATAGTGGAAGTCCGAATTGTCGATTCGTACACTCGAAAACACTGTGGACAGATTGCCAAAAAGGTTGTCAGACGATCATGTGGCGCTGCAAACCCGCATCAGCTGACACCTAGCGCCTATCTTAGGTTTGAGAACCAGAACCTCAGACCAGGGGGACGACTAAGGGAGAACTATTGTCGTAGTTACTTCACCTTGAGAACCCCTAACTCCGAGGGTGATTCTCGGGGGGTAATCCACCTTTAGGGCACCCATGGTTTCCTACCTGGCGACAACAAATGACCTCAACTGGAAGGATCCTCACCTCGAAGAGAGACCTCGAAGGATAACATATCCCGAAGATGTTTGCAAGCGTCCAAGCCATTCACTGTGAGTTGCCACATGTCGAGAGGTGAAAATACGAACAAAATTTGTCTCCCAAGTCTCTACTCGCTCTCGGAAAGTGGAGACTTAAATTAGGAGGAGTGGTTTGAAAAATAGAGGGAAAAAACGTTTGGGCTTTCCTCTGAATTACTCTGAAAAGTAAACCCACGTGTCAACACCCCATTGCTGGGCCTGTTAATCCGCGCATTTAATTAGGGGTCAAATCCACAATCCCAAACGTCCACTCTGTACCCGAAGCGTCTATACCCAAAGAAACAATGATTATGATCCCCACTTTTTGAACCCTGACTGTCGAATCGCCCTCATGATCTCATCAAGGTAAGCAATCTGACAGTCATGGGGAGATGGCTTCCCCCTGAAGCCTTACTGAGTATAAGACCCAGATAAATCCATCTTGAGTCTCACACTAGCCAAAAGAAAATAAAAAACCCTTACAAAAACCTCTCTTCTCTCTCGCCCTTATCTTTAACCATTTTTTCCTAAAGCTCCGGATGATTGGCGTGAATCGTCATATTTCTGGGCAAACGATAAGCGTTACTTCAAAGTCAGGACTCGTCTTAGCACTTACTTGTGTTTGATCTCGAGTAAGTACCAATGACCTATCTTTCTTTCTTTCTTTCTTGTGTTTTTTTTGTATGCTTAAGGGTTTTTGGTATATGTTTAGGAATGACAATGGTATGGTATTGAAGAGTCTATTTTTTGGTTTTCATGAGTCACTTTAGGCACATTTCAATAGTAGGGATGTTCAAAATGGCCCTAAAATTTTTTTTCACTTCTGCGTTTCTGGGTCAATAACCGGAATCTGAGGAATTCCCAGATTCCAGTATGTTCATCCCCTACCGTCTGTCTTTAGGTGCCGAGGATACCCATATTTCCAAAATCGTCATTTTCTCCTTGAACAATATCCTTATAGTCATTTGTGTTTTGGTCATCCTTCCTTCGGTCAGAATACTAACTGCTTGATTTTTTTCATAGATGTCCGAGGAACTCCGACAACTACACAAACACGGATTCTATCTCTTTGACCAGAAGATTTCTGGCATGGCTCATGAACAAGGCACTTCCGGGGACAACGCAAGGGTGGGAGCCTGAGAACCAACCAGGGAGTTGGTCATTCTTCCCAACAGCGAAATGGCGGAGAGGCCTGAAACGCCCGAAGGTAGGGGATGACTGTGGAAGAAGTCAAGTGAGCTCTGATTCCACACCCTACCCAGACGTACGAGGGTGATGGGTTCGAAGCAGAAGATTACCATGCCCTACTTCAACACCTCAATTCCATAGAGGCCATCATGAGGCACTACTCGATTGAGGATAAGTGTCTCATCTGCCTCTATCGGGAGTCTGAAAGAGCGCATCGCAACATTAACGGCCTGGGCTCCTGGAGCCAGGCCCACCTAATGACAAGGACTACCGTACCCATCAAGAAATATTTCGTGAACTTTTTGAAGTTCGTGGGGATAGCCCATTTCCTTCTTTTCCCCAATGCCTACAGAGTGCTCGCGGAGATGAAAATTCTATATTGGAAGCATAAGTGGCCCGAGCCTTCGCCGGCGGAGATCCTATATTTCTACAGCTTCCGCACCACTCCAAGGAAAAAGAAAACCAACCGAGACAGGTACTATGCTCTGGCGAAGTACGCAGTCTCATAACTCAACTACAAGGCTCCTCACCATAACGAGAATCATTCTTGGGATTACAAGGATGCCTTCTTCTTTACGGATAACTTACCGACTCGTAACAATCTGATCCTTATTCTCGACTTCGCCAGGGTTGGTGAGTATCCTCCCAACCATTTTATCTTTCATGCTTTTAGGGCTCTTTTATATTAGATACTTAGTCATTCTTTTGAAAAGGCTATTTCCACCGAACCCATTACGTCTAGCTCTTCGAGGATCATCTTAAGGTGATGAAGTCTCTTCCCGACCGAGATTGGACCTTAGCATCCTGGTAACGGAAGCCAATCTCATTAGGTCGGGGCTCCTCAGCGTGGAATAAAGAATCAGCAACCTGGAGCTGGCCAAGTATCGCCAATCCAAGAAGTCTAAAGAGTTTGCATCCCGTCATATCAACTACATAGATGGGCTGGCTTAGAGAGCTTTATAGAAGTGACTTGTGGAGGAACGGTTGGAGAACATACACACCGTAGAAGAAGCCCAGGAGGATCGGGAGCTTGAGGAAGAGCTTCAGGCAGGGATGGAAGCCTCTCACGTTGCTCTAGGTAAGCTACCTCTCACCCTATATTATGCTTCCCGGGTAGGGGATAGGATAAGTCCCGAGCACGTTTGGGCCTTTCCAGCTTTCCTTCGTTGTGGTCAGACTTCACATCGGCGCTGGACTAGGGAACAATTTTAATATTATATTTAATAGACGTGTATGTCCACCGCCCAAGGAGATAGTCAACTCCTTGGGGCTTCGTATTCCTAGACCGAGTGACGTATTTCAATTCTAACTAGTTTTGCCAATATGGCACCAACATGAGTTGTGAGGTCAGAAATAGGATAAGACACCCTCACTGCCTGCATCGAGGCTTAAGTCACGATGGGCCTCCGAAGCTTATTTTATTGCACTACCTTACTGTGGAGAAATACATTAACTGTCTGATTTGTTCTTGCAGCTCGCATGGGATTAGATGATATTTCCCGGTCCGCCTTGAAGCTAGGAGCACCCCCAAGCTCTTCAATGGGAGAGGGGTCGTCACGTCCTCAGGAGCATCTAGAACCCTCTCCTCCAGCACAAAGGTAGAGAGTTCCTACTCCCCCTGTGGCAATTCTTGCGGTCGAATTTCCATCTGTCTTGGAGATCCCATCTTCACTTAGGCCAGAAGAGGCAGTCCAAGACTTGGAGCAAGAGGCAGTGCCACCCCAGGTCTGTCTTCTTGTGTACCCCGAGAAGTACGAGGGGTCTTGCTGGAACAATACGAGAGGGTGCTTTAGCATTTCGAAGCAAGGCTGGAGGAATGCAACAAGGCTCTCCACGAAATAGCTGAGGCCCTTTGCCAACTGAAGCCACCCCGACAGAGGCCAGCCATTCCTCCGATAGGTCGGCCCGAGCTGGAGACTTTATTCTCTGCCAAGTTAGGGGAGATTGTCGCCCCTCTCACCACCAAGCTCTTTCAGGGGGTCAGCTTCACTATGTGCGAATTGACCGTTCGAAGTTTCGCCCAACTGGGCGATAGCAACGAGGCTTCTCTCGTGGCTTTGTGTCGGTATGCTTCTGTCTAGGTAAGTCAATTATTCTCAACGTTCTAATTTAATTAAACAATGCTTTGAGCTAACCTTTTCCTTTTTTACAGTCCGCCTTGGCTTGCAAACACTTGGGAGACATCATCATGGAGAAGTCATATGAACTCCAGAGGTCCCAGGACAAGATAACCTCCCTCAAGGAAAAAATCCAAGGCCCTCAAGAAGAGTTCGCCCGAGTTTAGGTTGCCTTAGAAGATGAGAAAAAAATGCTCTCGAAAGCTTGAAGAGGCTGTCCAAAAGGCCACCGAGGACATGTGGCAGACCCAAGAGGAAATGAAGACGACCATGGAGTGTATGCAACGAGCCCAATAAGAGGCTAAGAAAGCCACAACCAAGGTTGCCTGAAGGGTCCTTGAAAACTCCAATCTTCATGAGCAGGCTAAGGAGGCTATCGACCGAGCTGAACTAGGGGAGAGAAAAACCTTCCAAGCCATGGAGATGAATAGGTCATCTCGGTGTCAGGTGGATAAGCTGAAGAAATAAGTTGAGACAATCGTCGAGGATGCTTTCTACGTGGCCTGGTATGATCTTGGATTTCACTAGAGAGCCCGAGAAGTATAGACTCCTCTTCGAAGAGCGTCTTCGAGCGACCTAGGCTGCGGAAGCAACTTTAGCTGTCGAGGCGATCCAAGTGGTTCAAACGGTCAAGGCGACCTCGTCTACTGAGGCCATCCAATCAACTAAGGCGACTTCGGCTATTGAAGCGACCCAAACTGTGGTCCACCTAGTAGAGGGTGCCCCGAGAATAGACCCGATCATCAACCTAGTGAAGGAGGTCCCTAAGGGTCGTTCATGATTTTTAAACTAAGTAGGCCTGCATGCCATAGCTTATTGGGGTATAGACAAACAACGCTCAAGCCCCCGAGCACAGTTGTAATTACTTTCCCATTTAAGAACTATGTAGCTTGCCTTACTTTATTCTGATTCTTTTAGTGCGTCGTAATATTGCATTCACGATAACCAAAACCTTAGGTCCTATTTTGTTTGGTTTGGTTCTATGAATTCAACATAACCTAATTTCCACGAGAATAAGCACTCCAACCACTTTAAACACTTGGTATCATAAATTCAACGTAACACGACTGCCACAAGAGCAAGAACTCAAATCGTTTTAAACACTTGGTTCTATAAATTCAACGTGACATGATTGCCACGAGCATAAGAACTCAAACAACTTTAAACACTTGGTTCTATAAATTCAACGTAATATGAACGCCACAAGAATAAGAACTCAAACCACTTTAAACACCTGGTTCTATAAATTCAACATAACGTGACTACCACGAGAACAAGAACTCAAATTATTTTAAACGTCTGGTTCTATAAATTCAACGTAGCATGACTGCCACAAGAACAAGAACTCAATCCGTTTTAAACACAAGGTGATTTCAACATTTATTGTCTCTTGTAGACTCATATTCCTAGAAGTAACTTTAACACGAAATTTACTATTCGTCTAACACAGCCAACCGACTCTAGGACCTCGACCTAACTCGACGTCCTCCTATGTAATGTCCCAAATTTCCTAATAAGGCTTAGGGCCTTGATTAGGGGGCCAACATGGAAAATTATGGAATTATATGATATTATGTGCAATTATGTAATTACATGCATGATTATGTGAGTTATATTATTATATGATGATAATTGCATGCATGTGGGCCCACTTCTTATTAGAAGGGTATTTTTGTAATTTTGGCTATTGAGAGTGTAATTGTATATTTATGTGCATGTATGTGATATATGGATGAGACCACATTATTATGTGGATATGTTTGAGTTATTCGGCATGAGACAACCCTAGGATGCAAGTTAGCGGTTTGGTCATAACGGGATTAATTACCGGGCTCGTGTGAGCCTTGGGGGTAAATTGGTGTTTAGTACCTTACTGGGAATGAACGGGTAATGGGATATGATTTATTAATTATTGAGGATATTGGGAATAATGGGAATTGGAGGACGTTAATTATGATTAATGGGATAGGTGGGAAATGACTGTTTTGCCCTTGGTGGCTTTGAAGGTTTTAATTTGGCCCTAGGGGCATTTTGGTCATTTTTACCAATGGATATATTTGAGTTAGGGAGGTTGTGGAAATTAGCTAAAGCAGTGTCAAAACATAGGTTCTTCTCTCTCTCACTCTCGATCACTTTTTCTTCTCTCTTTTGGGTTGGATTTCTGAGGCAAGCTAGTGATTTAAGCTTGAGGATTAAAGCTTGAGAGTTTGGGAATGTGTTTAACAGCTGAAGGGGTTCAATTCGTAACTGAGGTAAGGTTTTCAGCTTGGAATTCCAAGGTTTTACTCTGTTTTTGAAGATAGTTTATAAACTTGAGATTTTGATCTTAGGTTTGGGTGTTTGATGATGTTTTGAGTGTTTAAAGCTTGGGTTTTGTTGTTTGAATGGTGGTGAGGTTGTGGTGATGACTAATTATGATATTGGGATTGGTTTGATGAGTTTTGGTTGAGGTTTAGATTGAGAAAAATGCAGGGGAGTTGGGTTTGTGGGGTCAAGTTGCGACCGAGTTCATGCAAGTTGCAACTTGAAGGTGTTCCAGAGCTTCCCCTGGGCTTTGTCAAGCAGGCGCGCTGCGACTCACATGGTCAAGTCGCGGCCTGCCCTTGGCACCTAGGTAGGGGACCTTTCTGATTTGGGGGCAGGTTGCGGCCCGCCAGTCTTCCTTGTGCCAGGTTGGGTTTTAATAAGTTTTAAGTGCGGTTTTCCAACTCTCAAGGCTCGGGATCGAATCTACTAATAGTTTTAAGCCACGAACCTTTTATTACTCATTTTATTGATGGGATTTCATATTTGGTTTATATTAGGTGACCGCTAAGGGCCTAAGGACATGATCGTTCTCAAGGGGTTGTTTTTCATTTATTTTACGCTCAAGTCTAAGGTAAGAAAACTGCACCTAGTATGTAATGCATGTGATATATATGATACATGTGATTATGGCATGGCATGAATATTGAATATGGAATTTATCAAAGCTTGAGTCTCTGTAATTGTGCATGATTATGCTTATGCTTGTGATTATAGGTTAAGCATGCTTAATGCCTTATATTTAGATGTTTGAATGTGCGCGATTATAATTATGCTGGCGAATGTTAATGAGGCATGTTAAGTGCTCTATAAATGGACATTAATTTTATTACATATGTTTTGCAGCATGGCTTACTTGTGAATGACACTGACTTATTAGTGAGGGAACGACATTGGTGTTTAGTATTAGTTGTGAAGCTGTGACTTATCAATCAAGATCGGCAGTAGTACTGAGCACTGGTCGTATGGTATTGGCTAATGAGTCACGAGCGGTATTATCATGTTTAACGCAGGCTGAAATAATTAGATCTAATCAACATGAGCATTAAATTCTTGACCAACCTATTGGTCAAAGAAAACTAAAGCACTGGTCTAGTCTAATGGCTGGTTACTTAGAGCCAGGGCCAAAAAGGCTCAGGTGACTGAAACGTCACATGGCCTGGGGCGCGAGACCCCAGAGAGTGACTTACTAGTCATCTATCCAGAGAGTGACTTATTAGTCATCTATTCAGAGAGTGACTTATTAGTCATCTATCCAGAGAGACTTATTAGTCATCTACCTCAGAGAGAGAGACTTGTTAGTCATCTACTTCGAGCGCAGGACTCCACAATCATTTATTTGTACTTGCTTGCATGCGTGAATAGGGTTATTACTACTAGGCATGCTTATTATAATTTGATGGCACACTATTGTCTGTTTATGAGCACGTGTTTGAGATTTCTTGCTAAGCCTCGACTCACGAGTGCTATGTGGTGCAGGTAAAGGCAAAAGAAAGCTGGACCATCCTTGAGCTGGAGAGCTTAGGTGACAATGTGTACATATGCGGCTGCTCAACCACCACGACCGAGGGTTTAAAGAGGAACTAAGGTTAATCTCTATTTTGCTGCTTAGTTCGGCTGGTTGTAAATCTTTTATTGCAATTAACCTTTAAGATATATTTTGGGATCCCAATGTATATAGTAAATGTTTTAGTGAAACGTTGTATCCTTGACAAAAAAATTTAACCCTAAACTGTTAATCACACTTAGTTACACAATTAAGGCCAAATGTCCCGATTAGCGAGTTTAACACTATTGGAAATACACAGTGTAACGGTCCCTGGGTAATAGGGTGTTACAACTTGGTATCAGAGCGAGCCAAGGTTAAGGGTTCCTGTAGACAAGCTGGGCATGTACACTCGTCACTAAAGACAAGCTCCACTCAGGGTATGGTACCTATTTATGTGGTTATGTGCTTAACTGCTTAAATAGAATGTAAATGCTTTTCCTATGTGCCTTATTAGGGAGAATGAGAATCTGTTAGGGCTTAGCCCTTGAATGTTGAATATGATTATGTGATTACCTGCTCAATGATTATATAAATTTGTTATATGCATGCTGAAGTTGGAGGCATGGTATGTATGATGGAAAAGCAGGGATTATGATTGATGTATGAATGCCATGGGAATGTTTTTAGCACTGCAGTGGTTTGTGAATGTAGTGTGGTAAGATTGTTTCCGTGGGGAAGGCTTTTGAATATGTTCATCATGTTTAATTGATCAAGTTATTGACTGCAGATTGATCAGAGAATATGTACCCAAGACAGTTAATGAGACCTGGCGGTGGTTATACCGAGGCTAGGAATTACAGCCATGGCCTGAGTTCTTCACCTACCCTTCAGAATTGGTAGCAGGTGTTTACAAATATGCAATTAAGATTGCAGAGGCAAGAGGAAGAGATTAGGTGTTTGAAACAGCAGCAGAATCTATCAGGGAACACCTCTTCCTTTGCTATGCTAGGAGAGGCATCAGTATTGGCTCAGCCTAGGGTTGAGAACAGGTGGGAATTTCTTTGTAGAAGATTCATTTAGATCTGAGCAATGGATGGGCACGATCAGTTCCATCCTAGACAGTATGGGGGTGGTAGGTCACGATAGGGTGATCTGTGCTACATATGTATTGTGGGATGGTGCCCGAACATGGTGGGAAGTAGTATCCCAGACACGAGATACAAATATGATGGACTAGAAAGAATTTAGGTAGTTGTTTAATGAAAGATATTACTGTGATGCAGCCAAGACTGCTAAGATGAATGAGTTTTTGAACCTCGTTCAGGGAATTAGAGTCACCCCAGTGCATGAAATCTCTACCTACGCTCAGGTGGTAAGGAAGGCTCTTGCTGTTGAGAGCATAGGAAATCAGATTATGAAGGAGAGTACTGAAGATTGTAGTGCTCAAGTAGTGATACCACCATTTGAGGGATCAGGAAGGGGCGGAGATCCCAGTGACCAAGAAAGAAGAGTTATCAATGTATCTGGTACCTCTGGTTTAGGAAAGGGGTTCTAGAGTGTTGTGGTACGCCATTGGGGTAAGAAAGAAAATTGGAAGATTTACCCAAAATGCACTTGGTGTAAGAAGCATCAACTGAAGGAATACCGAGCAAAGGCATGTTTCTTTTGTAAAATGGTTGGGCACCTCTTTATGGATTGCCTAGGATGGAGGACAGATGAGAAAAAGGGGGCGGACAGCTCGACTCTAGCTCAAGTGTTCGCTCTGACGCAATCAGAGTCAGAGACTGTGACTGAGAATGGGGCTGGTTCCTCAGTGGTGGTAGGTCAGCTTTCTAGTTCTAATTTTTTTATTGTGCTAACTGGTTTTGGTGCCATGTTGTTCTTTGTTTGTTGCATCTAAAGAGGCATAGATTTTTTTATCCAGATTACATGGTTATGTTGTGATGAGAATTTGATACTTCATTGGTAATTTTAAAAGATGAGTTGGATTATTGTGGAAGGGACTCATCAGTTGACTCGATTGAGTTGGTTATGATTGACTTCAGTATGATCCTAGATATGGATTGGTTAGCCAAGTATGGGGCAATGATATCTTGTAAGGAAATGATAGTAATCCTTGGGTTTGAGGGTGAGAAACCCTTGTATTTGTTGGCAGTGTGCATGAATCTAGTATTTTTATGATATTTGTATTTAGAGCTAGAGACCTATTGCAGAAGGATGAATAGGACTCTTAGCTAGTGTGGTGGATACCACTTTGGTCATGCCAGTGGGACCATGATAGACTAGAATGGTCTATGAATTTCTGGATTTATTTCCAGGGGATTTGTCAGGATTACCTTCTGTACGTCCTGAAATTCAGCACGAGTCTTTTAGACAGCTCGGATACAGCTGTCTAGCCCAGAACTATAATAGATGACCCACAAATTCACCTTTCCTCTATAAAGACAGTGCGATTCCCCAAGTAAATAGCATGAGCTGATGAGTACAAAGGAATAGGCACGAGCTAAGAACACTTATGAAGCATGGCATTCGAGATACAAGCTGATGCTACGCTCAGCTCGGGGTACGCTAATGATTTTCCATGTCCATGGATCTTTATAAATCTGGATACGTTATGTAGACGTGCCTGATAAGACATCACATGTCTGTTTATCCCTGAATTCCCAGACACGTAATATAATTGTGCATGATCAGACATCACATGTCTGATTATGCCAGACGACCCATGATCAGTTTCACCTAATGATTAGACCATACCTTAATATAAATTGTAATATTCATCATCAATGCGAGACAGGTCACATGAGGAATTGTTATTCACGTGATGACCCGAACGCATACCCAGGGATTGTTTTTGTATAAATACCAAGACCTTGGATAGGGGGAGGGGTTGGGGTTTTTCTCTGTAATGCAAATACTCTGTCAAAATATAGAGAGATATACAGTAATAATATAGACTCGTGGACTAGGGGATTTTAACCTCCGAACCATGTAAAAAGGAACGAGTGTTCTAGATATTTCATTTCTAGCATTTTTAAGTATCATTTTTCTTATTATGGTTTATCATTAAGCACTAATATATCCCAGCTATTTACCTAATTCACTGTTGGCGAAAAACCGCACCAACAGTTTCGTGCTTTCATTGAGAGCTGCAGATTGGTGCTATTGTGAAAGATTCAGATCAAAGTTCATCATGGTGGTTACTCGCTCGAGACATGGTAATGAGACCGATCAGCCTGGTGGGCAGGAGACTCACCATACTGCTATTCCGATGGACAAAACCCTGATGTCCAGCAGCGATCTGGAAAATAACTGATAGGCCACGGCGACACCAGAAGTTCAGCGTCATTACCGCCAAACCCGAACCCGGATTATTTGACTGCAGTAGAGTTGGAAAACATGTTGTTAATGAGCAATTTAGCCAAAGAAAACAAACAAATCGAGGAGGTCTTGGCTCGGCTATCCCTTCTTGCAACCGACGTTATCGTCGGAAAGGGGCAAGGTGGGACTCATAAGTCCTGTCGGGATAGTCGACCCAGGCCAAGTCGGTCGGTTAGAACCTCGACCCCGAGTTCTGCGCCCATGTCGCAAGATCACCAGGAAACCCATTTGGTGGCTTTCCCAGGGATCATCAGCAAATTGGCCGGTTGGTCAGAACCTCGACTCTGAGTTCAGCACCACCGTCAAATGCACCCAAAAGCGCTCATGGCAACCCAGGTAGAAGGTCAAGGGAAAACTCGCAAAGATGGTATGTCCCAACCGACCTCCCTGTGCCGCGATCAGATCGCCAGACATAGGGAGTCAGAAATGGTGGAGCAGAGTGACTGTGGGCTAATTTGGTCCAACCTGACGGGACGAGAATTTCCTCGCCAGTTAGACATCCCCTGTCGCCCATAAGGCATCCAACACCACCTCGTTCCACTCGAAACATTCGTACTTATGGGGACAGCAGAAGGAATCCTCCTCCCGCTGCCCCTACTCATGCCCCACGAGCACGCAGAAATATCCTAGATCCTCATCCTCGACCACAAGCTCTGAGTTTCTCTAATGGAAGTTATTGGACGGAGGGCCGTCGAAGTGGTAGGACTGGAGCAGATTTGAGAAAGCAGTTGAGTTCGGCTCAGAGCCCTTAACTTGATCCACATACTGATCTACGGGATCGTCTGAATTCACAAAGGAGAAATACAGATCGCGATGGAGTCAGTAGCACTCACCACAAGGGAAGTCCTTCCGAAGTACGTGATAATGGGAATGTCCCACCAAACCAAGCTCGAGCTTGGAGGGACAATAACTCGCCAAACGCGTACAACCGAATGGGAGCTGTTGAACAGCCCTAGGGAGCCAAGGACCAAACCCTTGAAAGGTTAGCCCAAATGGAGGAGCTGATGAAAAGACTCCTATCTTAAAAGGAAAAAGACGAATATGACTCAGGGGATGAGCTCGAGCTTTTCGCCCCCAACATCGCAGCAACAATATACCCGCTAGGTTTCAGGATGCCCCATTTATCAAAATTCAATGGAGATGGAGATCCGTCTGACGACTTGGGAATGTTCAATACCCTGATGATGGTCCACAATATCATACCTTAATTGAGGTGCCTTGTATTCCCTTCGACTCTGGTCGGACCGGCTAGGCAATGGTTCAAGCAATACAAAAAGCATTCTATCAGCTCGTGGAATAACTTCTCCGCTGATTTCAAGAGGGCATTCCAGGCTTCTCAAGCGGCTCGCATCAAGGAGGACTCCCTTACAAATGTAAAGTAGCAGCCTGGAGAGCCTCTGAAAGCATATTTGAGTAGGTTCGCCAATATTGTTGTGCGAGCTAGAGACGCGGACGAAAGTTCTAGGCTCATGGCAATGAGAACAGGAAACCTTGTTGGGGGCGACCTACAGAAAGAAATCCAAAGAAAGGGCGTCAACATCGTGGATGAATTCCTGAACAGGGCTCAAAGTTGGATCAACTTGGAAGAGGCACGAGCTTCGGTCACAAGAACCAGCCAAGTCCCTGCCCAGCCCGTTGGAGCAGTAACGGACGTTGCAACTACGACTCAAACCGTTACCCAGAATAACCAAGGGGGAGGTAGCAAGAGGAAGGGAAGTGGTGAGGGTGGCCAGAATGGTTCAAAGAAAAACAAGCCTGTGGAGAAGTTCAAACCGATCTATGCGACTTATGCCGACCTTACGGATACTAGAGAGTGCATTTTTTTGGCGAATTCTACCCGCCTTCTGTGGAAAAAGCCGGAGCCTTTAAAAAATCAAAGGGCGAAGAGAGACCCATCAAATTTTTGTCGATTCCACAATGAAAATGGTCATAACACCGATGATTGCAGGCACTTGAAGGATGAGATCGAGGCACTCATCAGGGCTGGAACTTTGGCTCAGTATGCTCAGAATCAAATCACTCCCAGTCAACTCGCTGGGAAAAACATACAATCAGCTCCGGAGGCCCCCGCAAATCAGACCGGAGCTCAGGTGAATCAGGATACCCCTCCTCCGATAACAGGGGAGAGATAACAACCATCTTCGGAGGCCCTCATCTGGCAAGCACGAGCAGAGGTGCCCAAAAGAGGTATTTCAATGAGCTGAGGTTTCACAATGGAGTTTAGTTCGTCCCGGAGCAGCATTTATCTAAGCAACAACGATTGGAGAAACAACCAATCAGTTTTATTGAGGAAGTGTTATTCATGTCTGATTCCTGTATAACAATCCTCTAGTCATAACCTTCCAGCTCGCCAATCAGAGAGTTAGGAGGACACTAGTGGATAACGGGAGTTCTGTGAACCTACTATTCAGGTCCACAATGGAGAAAATGGGATTGTCTGTGACCGAGCTGAAGGCAACCTCCATGATGCTATATGGGTTTTCCGGCGAGGGATCGGCAGCTATCGAAATGATCGAGTTAGTGATAACCTTGGGTGAGGGACTGCGAACTGTTTCCACGCTTCTCGAGTTTGTGGTCGTCGATTATCCAACCGCGTACAATGCAATCTTGGGTCGACCTACGCTGATGGCATTCGAAGCCATAACATCTGTCCACCTCCTTGTTATCAAACTCCCCTCCTCTACGGGAATATGTACTGTCCGAGGTGATTAGCTTGCTGCCAGGGAATGCTACAACATTTCCATGAAGGGAAAATCACAACCCAGACAGCAAATGATGGCCATAAAGGACGAAGGCGAGGAATCCCATGAAGTATGGATTGCTTCTGGAATGGAAGAACCTCAGAAAGCCAGTGGCAGGGATATTGCCTCGAGTGATGATATCGATCCATGAGTAGGTGAAGATAGATCTGAGCTCCAAGCCATCAAAGAGCTCGAAGAAGTAAACATCGATCCCAGAGATGCTTTAAAAGTCGTTAAGCTCGGGAAAAATCTCAGTGAGAGAAGGAAAACGGAGCTGATAAATTTTTTACAAGAAAATCTAGATGTATTCGCCTGGTCTCTTGAAGACATGGTAAGGATAAGTCTGAGTGTGATCATGCATACCTTGAACTTGGATAAGAGTGTGCCTGCGAAATCCCAGAAACAGAAGCGTTTGGGTACAACCTGAGCTGAGGCCCTGGAAGAAGAAGTAGCTTGGCTATTAAAATGCGGGTTTATTCGCGAGGCTAAGTACCCGAGCCAAATGGAAAGTGGCAGACTTGCATCGACTTCTCTGACTTAAACAAAGCTTGTCCCAAGGATTGCTTCCCATTACCAAGGATTGATCAGTTGGTGGATGCCACTACGGGGCACGAGCTCATGTCCTTCATGGATGCGTATTCTGGATATAACCAGATCGCGATGAACCCCGCAGACCAAGAACATACTAGCTTTATGACTCCAACAAATGTTTACTGCTATAAAGTCATGCCTTTCAGTCTGAAGAACGCTGGGGCTACCTACCAGCGATTGATCAATAGAATGTTCCCTGATCAGATCGGGAAAAACATGGAAGTGTATGTTGATGATATGCTGGTCAAGTCTAAAACTACCGATAACCATGAATTTTGTCGAGTCTCTTCTTTCCTAATTTCTCCGAGTCGGCTGAGGCCTTCAAAAATGCACCTGCTACTCTGTGGACAGAGATATATTCCCTCGAGTATCAACTAAGCTTGTGTACTCATAATATTGAGGAGTATACTTCTCCTTGGAAAAGTGTCCCTACTCTCTTGGGCTTCTTTCCTTTTGGCTTTTCTCCACGCCTGCTACCACTAGAGATGTCACTGGGTGCAATGGACTAGGCTGGAGCAGCTATCCCAGTATCGAATGCAGGCTAGAATTCAGTATACTCTATGGGAGTTGCTCCATATCTTGTCGGTGCAACGCTAAAATTAGCGGTGAACATGGCACTAATGCCAGCAGGTGAAGCAAATTGATGGGGCCCTGTAAGGCCTGCTAGTGGAGGAACGTAAGGCGAATAAGAGTTTCCTAGAACGATAGAGTTAGAGACCATCGGACCTGGGAAAGGAACTGGTCCTCCGAATGCTCCGATCTGGGCATTCTCCCAGTTGATATACTCCTGAGCCCGATGAATGAAATCGTCAAGCCTATGGCATCCCCTTCGATGAAGGTCATCCCACAATGGAGACCCAGCTCAAATACCGGCTTTTAGGGCCATTAGCTGTTGGCCATTATCAACCTATTTGGTTCTCACTGCCTCCTCTTTGAAACATTTAATGTACGCCTTAAGGGTTTCCAGCAGCCCTTGCTTTATATAGGCCAACACATTGACCTCGAAGCTTACTTTCTGAGCAAATATGTACTACCTTAAAAAAGACAAGAAAATCTGGTGCTAGGAATGAAGGGACCCGAGCTTGTGTTTCTTGAACCACTTGTCAGCTGGTCATGTCGAGGTTAATGGGAAGACATGGCACTTGGCATCCTCAGACACGCGATGGGCCGACATCAAGTAGGTTAACTTTGAGAAATGTTCAGTGGGATCTGTGCTGCCATCATAAGACGTGGTGGCAGGAATTTTAAATCCCCATGGTACTTGGGCTTCCACGATGTGGGGGGTGCAGGGTTGTTCCCCGTCTTCATTAAGTCCGAGTCATGGCCCTTTCTTTGGGTCATTCTAAGCATAATCATTTTCAAGCTTTCCTACTCGGATCGAAAGGGATCTGAGCTTTGGTTGGCACTTTGCGTCAGGCGTTCCTTCCTTCAAGCATTAAGACCTTCTTGAAAGTTTGGCTAACGTCCTTCTTCAGGGTAACCCATGTGAACAGCTTTAGCCCTATGAGCATTAAGGTTATCTCGCAAATCGGGTTGTGTTTGGTGGTGAATGTCATCCTCGAAATACCCGACTTCAGTCTCTCCCTCCGATTCAACGTAGTCCTTACATACTGAGGCGCTTATTGTAATGCCCTGGAAAATCAAGAATGTTACACTGTGTGTTTAAAATAGAGCTTAACCTGCTAAGCAAATCGTTTGATGTAACGCCCTGGATAACCAAGACTGTTACATTGTGTAGTTAAAATAATGCAGGACTTGCTAATCAAGTCATTTTATTAAAAATGTGATCCTAAGGTCAACAATTGGATTAAGGTTAAAATTTGTTAAATATTAACAGTTAATTTTCATTAAAATAGATTTTGGTACACGTGATCCCAAAAATAGAGTTTAAGAGACAGATTTACAATTCTAAAAAATATATACAATTAGTGGCCACTCTAATGATAAAATACAAGTTTTAGGCTTATGTCCCTGTATTTCCCTCGGCCGTGGTGGACGAGCAGCTGACAATGTACACCTCACCCCTGGACCTCTCCAACTCATGGTTGATCCAGCTTACCCTTGCCTTTACCTGCACCACGTAGCACCCACGAGCCAAGGCCTAGCAAGAAAACCAAAACAGCAATCACAGGTAACAATAAAAATTTCAATCAAGCTTATCTCATATAAACCTAAAATAGAGTATGGATATTCTATTAATCAATAAAAATCACATAATCTCAACTAATCAGGGTTGGCACCCTTAGGGCGAGCCCCCTGGTTATCTAGCTGGCCCCGGCTCTCCTAGGCCGTCCCACTCTTAGTACGTTTACCATTAGCCCCGGCTCCCTTAGGACGATCTTCCTTGTATGATAGATCAATCTTACAAACATGTAATACAAGCAATCAATATTTGGGAATCTCAGTCCCGTTCACAACCACACATGGCGCAGTTTTCTTACCTTGAATTCTGAGCGAAGATAATAGAACGGTCCCGAGCACGATCCTTAATCCTGAGCCTTGGCAATAAACCTAGTCACAGTGGCCAATGGGTAATCGTCAACTTCTAATCCAAATAAATACTTAAGAGATAAAAACTAGCCTCCGGGACCTCAATTTCTACTAAACTGGGTAGTAGAAATTGTCCCGAGCGCCTAGGTTCGAGCCCTTAAGCCTTACCAAGCTTAGAAACCAGCGTAAGGAAAAAATCCCTAGGCGGGCCACGGCCTAGCCCCAAGGGTCGCGACTTGCCCCCAAGTCAGAGGCTAAACTCCTAAGCCTCAAGGGGAGGCGGGTCGCGACATGCCTCCTAAGGTTGTGACGTGCCCCAAGTCAGAGAGCATACCCAGGCCCTTTTGGGCACACGCGTTGCGGCGTCCCAGAGCTGGATCGCAGCGCGCCCCCATCGAACCCAGAAATTCTGGGTTTTCTTCACACTTCTCCTAGCCAAATTTTCCCAGAATTCAACTCAAAAGAACCTCCCAACCAAAGCAAGTTTTAGCTACGAATCAAAGACTTTTAATCATCCAATTATACATAAAATCACAACAATACATACTGAAGTTTCTACCCCAAATCATCAGCTATTAATTACCCAAAACCCAGTCTAATACCACACCAATACCAGAATTTCTTGACATGATCAATGATAAGGAACTTACCTCAATTATGATTGAATTTCCTCAAGCTATAACCTCTAATCTTTGAGCTTAAGTCCCAGCTAAACCCCTTGGTTTCCAAAGCTTCAATTCCTCCAAATTCCTTCCAAAAGTTCAACTTCAAGCTTAAACTTTGTTGCCCCTTTCTTTTCTTCCCTTAGCTTCAAAGTGTAAAGAGAGTGAGAGAGAGAATCGTGAGGGCGAAGGAGAGTGAAAACTGAGAATGTCTAGTACCTTCTGAATTAATCCTTAGTGTTTGCTGAGTATATCCTTTCCTTAACTAAAGACTCTTTTGCCCCTCATGCCTACTAATCTTCTAAGAGTACCAAAGGGCAAAATGGTCATTACGCCCCCCAGTTTTTGCTAATTCCTCGAGTGCTCCTAATATCTACCAGTTAATCCTATTGTGTCCAATTAATTGCCAAATACTTATTCAATATTTATAAATCCCAAAATATCCTCTAAATTCCCAAAAAATACCCCTAGGCTCCCACCGAGCCGGGTATTAAACCCTGTTGTGACTATTTCGCTAATCCGCTCCCTAGGACCGTCTCAAGACATATGCTACAAATATATCCACATAATAATGTGGTCTCAACAATTTATCACATTTAGGCCCTCAACGGGCCAAAATTACAGATATGCCCTTATAAGCTATAAAGAGCCCACATGCATATATAATACTCATAAACATGCATATAATATATTCATATAATCATATTAATCATGCATTTAACCATTTAATCACACATATACCAATTATGCCTTCCCGGCATGCTAATCAAGGCCCTTAAGCCTTATTAGTGATTTTAGGTCGTTACATTTGAATTTAAATGTGTAATTAAAAACTAAGTCAAGGTCAAGTAATAAAATATTTGGTCAACAAAATGATTATTTTTCATTAAAATATTAAGTTTGTACATGGGATCCCAAAAATCAGTTTACAGACTTGTAAAAGATAAACACATGCAATGTAGCCATCCTAAGCAGCAAAACAAGGCTTAACCCTAGTTCCTCCCAAGCTATCCTAACCGTGGCGATGGAGTAGGCTGCATAAGTACACACCGCCCTTGAAGTTCTCTAACTCATGGCTGGTCCAGCAATCAACTCCCTTACATGCACCACGTAGCACCTGTGAGCCAAGGCCCAGCAAGAAAACTTAAAAACAACAAACATATATAGCACAAGAGTGATTAATAAACTTCAAACCAATTAATTCAATTAATCAACAAAATACAAGTATCAAGCTAGGCAACGATTATCATATACTTTCACTTATAACTAAAACTATAATACGAATACTTAGGTGTCGGCGCCCTTAGGCCGAGGCCTTTGGTTACTTACCTCACCTCGGCTCACTTAGGCTGAGTCCTCTGATTATTTAGTTGACCCCAGCTCACTTAGGTCGAGTCCTCTAATTATTTAGCTAACCCCGGCTCACTTAGGCCGAGCTGTGTCCAATACGCTTATCATCAGCCTGGCACCCTTAGGTCGTACTTTCATATCCCACATAACAAATATATAACTCACAAAATGCATATATTCAACTACAAGGAATCTCGATCCTAATGACAACCACATGGGTGCAGTTTTCTAACCTCGGATCCCGAGCAGCAAGCGTATGACGGCCCCGAGCACGATCCTTAATTCCTGAGCCCATGCAGTAAACCTAGTCACAATGCGATAATAGATAACCATAAGATCCTAAATTATTTAAAAGCTTTGGAATAAAATATTAGCCTCCGAGACCTCGACTTCTACTAAATCGGGTAGTAGAAATCGTCCCGACCACTTTGGTTAAAATCCTCAAGCCTTAAGACTAGTTCTAGTTAGGGCTGCCTAGGTGGGTCGCGACCTGGCCCTAAGGGTCACGGCCCGCCTCCAAGACAGAGGCGCCAGCCCGCTACCTTACAAGCATGAAGGTCGTGACCTAGCCCTGAGGGTCGTGGTGAACCCAAGAAACAAAAGGCCCCCTAGGTCCCTAGGGCCACGCGGGTCGCGGCGCACCCCCGCGAACCCAGGAAACCCAGTCCCTTTCTATATTTTCTCCAAACTAACACCCCTAAAACTCAACCTAGACCTAACCTAAAACCAGATTTAAGCTTCCAAAATGTTCCCAAACACTATCAATCAACAAAACTAAACAAATAACCTGGGCAAAACTCCATTACAGCCCAAAATCCAAACCCAAAGTTAGAACTTAAAAACAGCTAAACCAAACTTAGAATTCAATCAAGAACAGAAAGATTCACTTACCCCTACTCCAGATTAAGCCCCTGAGTTGAACCTTCATTGATCCTAGCTTCAATTCTACAGCTTCCAAGCTCCAATTCTCAGCCTTTTCCTAAGCAATTCTCCAAGAATTCTACTAGCCTCAATGCCCACCAAACGAAGAAGTATATATTGAATAAGGAGAAAGAGAGAGAGAGATAGACTCTGCCTATTTCCTTGTGTCTATAGGCTTCTAATGAGCCTATCCACATACTGAAAAGACCATATTGCCCCCCTAAGTATACCCTTAACCTTAAATGGCCCCAAGGGAAAAATTGTCATTTGCCACTTTCCCCACTAATTCCTCGAGTAGTCCTAAAAATTACCCTAGGCTCGCCCCGAGTCGGGTATTAATCGCCGCGGTGACTATTCTTCCAATCTGCTCACTAGGATCACCTCGAGCTATATACTGCAAACATATCCACATAATAATGTGGAATCATTTACTCACATATATTAACATTTATGCCCGCAAGGGGCCAATATTACAAATATGTCCCAACTATCAAGAACGGGCCCACCAGTTGGCTGCCTTGGTGGCACTTAGCCATGGGGGTCCACTCACATCCCTTGGGCTGCCAAGGTGGCCCTCATGGCGTTAACCATCTCCTGTAGGGTAGTTATGTTCCCCTTTTGGGTATCAAGCTTCTGCAATTGAAAGGTAATCTGACCTCTAAGAGCCACCACCTCTAGTGTCTCCTCCATGTACATGGACTGGGTGTAGTCATTGTCATCGTAATATCCATTGTCTGAGGCGTCGTAATCAAAACTATACTCGTCGTCGTACCCAACGTTGTACTCGACATTTTCAGCGTAATCTTCTTGGGCTACCTCTGGGTTTGCAGGTGGGGATGCCCGACTGGTTTCTCCCCCTTCGCCAACATTGTGAGGAGTAGTGTCATCGTGGGAATTTCTTCTTGTTGTAATTATTGTTGAACTTTCCAACGCTTCCTTCTAGCTCTCAATGAAAGCACCAAAATTTGACTACATTTATCGCTATCAACTTTAATAGAAGATAACTTAAAAGAAAATGAACATGGCACAGAGTTGTAGGTGATTCATGATATAAAATAACCCTAGTCCACGAGTCTATTATTGGAAAAACAATCAAAGTGCGTAGAGAAATGGCATGGTGGGTCGAGTTGATTAACAACAACAAAAATTCCACCTCTCATATAAACAGTTTATATGCTCAAGAATACATACATACAAGAACTATTAATATGCAATATCATTAATCATGCAACATACATATAATTACACACATACTTATATATACCATATCCACATGTATACAAATATTCAAGAACAAATATATTTACCTTTTGAAGCCTATCAAGTGTCCTTGAGTCTTTTTGTATAAATAACGATCTTCATATCCAACGCTTTGAGTACTCAGACCATGATCTTCCGGAATGTTCTTGACACCTCAAGATGTGTGTGGGAACATAGAGAACAAGGGTTTGTAATTTAGAAAACACAAGTTTATCTCAACACATGAATACTTGGATTATGGTTTGAGAAAAGTTGGAACAATAAGAGAAGAAGATGAGAATTTCTTGTCTGACAATTTTCTGAAACTTTTTCTAAATAACCATTCTTTGTTTCTTATTATCACATAATATATATAGAGAGATTATATATTTCCTTATTATTCATAATAATAATATACAATCATAATGACGATAGGAATTGATTTAGGTAATATTTAACTTTCCAAATTTGAAAAAATATAATTTTAAATTATTAATTAAATAAATAAATAAAATAAAAACAATATTGATGCTTTATGAGTACCATCTTACACGCATAGCACTATTCCTTTCAGGGAATATTGTATTTTTCTTATTTTCTTTTATTTATTTATTTAATAAAATAAGCCATTCGCACAAAATATGGTATTATCATTTTAAGGAAAAGATCACAACCATATTTCAAAATTTAAATTTTAAATTCAAAATTCAAATTGATGTTCATCATTATCATCATCTGTTAAAAATTAATAAACCAAAACTATTTTGACTTACCATTTTTATTTTCTCCCACTCAAATAAAATAATTAATTTAAAAAATTAATATATTTATTTATATATATTTCGAAATTCTATATTTAAATAAATAAATATATTTTCAAAATTTTAATAATTAATTCTAAATTAAATATTCAAAATTAATTATCATATAATTGTATATTTGACCTAAAGAATAAAATTCTTCTAAAATTTCAAAATTACAGTTTTACCCTCGTATCAATTCTTACCTTGATATGGTATTGATAGAGCCACTCTGGGGACCTATGGACCTACAATATCAAGCTCCAATAAATATTAGATTATTCATCAAAGCTCTTTAAATAAATAATCATATTTAATAATCTTATGATTACTCCACTATAAATATGAGATTGAACTATTGATAATTATAAACATATATTTACAGAGTACTTTATTAAAGAATAAAGTGTCCATTGATATAATCATTACATACAATGTTAATCCTCTATTAATGGTTCATAAGTAAAAGGAAATAAAATTACCATTTTACCCTTATATCTAGTTCCTAGTGTACCATTGACTTTGCTAGTGAATGTTGTATCACAACAAGTTTGTAACATAGGTGCTCATAACCTTTTCTTTTCAGTTCCAAAAGTCAACCCAATAGGGAATCACTATTCAATATATAAGAAGGTATAGATTCCATATCTGTTAAACTATGTCCCCAGCCATATATATCATTGAGTCTCCAAAATAATATTTCTTAGCTTGATCATTCTGAAAAATCTTAACGCATGAATCAAAGGATCAGATGACATATATAGGAGTTCATAGTAACCTCAGGATTAAGATCATCGTCTATATGATAATCATTTGATGTGTTTGATTAATACTACGAAACGGTGTTTAGACAAGTATTAACAAATCACATCTGGTTCAGTTCTATATATCACTATATATTAAGTACCTTCACCAAAGTTTCCTACTACACTAGTGACCCGGATCTAGGTCGATTGTATTCATAATACTAGTGAACCGTACTAGCAGTAATTAATCTAAAGATTCCATAACTTTATTTTAATGCGAACTATTTTAAGTTCATTATCTCGATCTTGATCCTCTCATACCAATATGAGATTAAGACCACATAGATGAACTTTGGAATTTACTGATATTTACTTAATAATATCACCATAATATCGGACATATTCTATATATATAATAATTAAATTCAATGATTTATTTCATTTGAAACATTTTTCAACTACAATTGCTTTAAGGGCACTATTCCCAACAATCTCCCACTTGCCCTAAAGCAAATTGAGGCATCTCTCTCAATGTGTCAATCACATTATCCTAAACAAATTATCTAACAAAGTCTTTGTAAATAGTTTTTGTAACGCCCTGGATAACCGAGACCGTTACATTGTGTATTTGAAATAGTGCAAGACTTGCTAATCAAGTCATTTGAACAAAAATGTGATCCTAAGGTCAATCGTCAGGTTAGGGTTAAAAGATTTTGATCATAAGCGGCTAATTTTCATTAAAATGGATGTTTAATACATGGGACCCCAAAAACATGGTATAAGTGATAATTTACAATCTCTAAAAGATAATACAACCAAAAGTCATTCTAATGGAAAAACACAAGTTTTAGGGCTCGGTCCCTGTACTTTCCCTTGGCCGTGGCAGACAAGCAGATGACTATGTACACTTCGTCCCCAGAGCTCTCCAATTCATGGTTCGTCCAGCTTCCCCTTGCCTTTACCTGCACCACGTAGCACTCGTGAGTTAAGGCCCAACAAGAAAACCATAAACAGCAAACACCCATAGCATCAATGGAATTCAAAAAGTTTAAATTATCCAACAGAGTACAAGCATTAAACATTAAACTAACCAATGATAAACACATAATTTCAAGTTCATATCTTAGCTAGTTACGTAAGTGGTCAAGGTTGGTACGCTTAGATCAAGCCCTCTGTTTATCTAGCCGACCCCGGCTCTCTTAGGCCGAGCTGCGTTCAGTACGCATATCATCAGCCTCGGCACCCTTAGGTCGTTCATTCTCTTATATCATAAGAATCGTATAATCACATAGTACACGTATTCAAATATTGGGAACCTCAGTCCCATTTACAACCACAAGGGTGCAGTTTTCTTACCTCAAATTCTCGAGCAATGAATTAAGGATGGTCCCGAGCACGATCCTCAGTGCTGAGCCTTAGCGATAAACCTAGTCATAGTATCAATGGGTAACCATCAATTCAAAACCCAAATAAATGTTTAGGAAACAATAACTAGCCTCCGGGACCTCGAATTCTACTAAACTGGGTAGTAGAAATAGACCTGATTAGGTTCGAACCCCCGAGCCTTCCCAAGCCTAAAGACTAACCTAGGCCAAAGTTCCCTAGGTGAGCCATGACCTGGCCCTAAGGGTCGCGGCGCGCCCCAAGTCAGAGGCACGTCCTCATGCATTTGGGGGAGGCGGACCGCGACTTGCCCCCTTAGGGTCGCGGCGCGCCCTCAAAATAGAGAGCCCTCCTAGGGCAATTTGGGTATGCGGGTTGTGGCTCCCATGAGCTAGGTCGAGGCGCGCCCCCATGAACCCAGAATTTTCTGGGTTTTCTCAGCATTCTTCCCAATTAAAACCTCAAAATTCAACCTACAAAAGCATCCTAACAACAATCAAGCTTAGTTACGAGTCTAGGACTCTTAATCCCATATCTTAAACATAAAACATCAAGAATTTTACTGAAGCTATCATCACAAATCAGTAGAAATTTAACACCCACAACCCAATCCAATTCAAACCTAATAATCTAAGTTCCTAGCAGAAGAACAAGATAAAATTCTACAACCAAAGGTCTAGAACCTTACCTCAATTATGGCTTAACTTTCCAACACACTTCTGATTAAACCCAACTTAATTCCTTCCAAGGTTCCCAGCTCAAGTTTCAAATTCCTTCTGTTTTTCCTTCAGTTCATCAAGGATTCTCAAGCACAACAGAGAGAGAGAGGGAGAGAATCGTGTAGGACGAAAGGGAGAGAGAGTGTTTGGGGCTTCCTCTTGTGTCTAGTGGGTTCTAATTGCTTTTAGAGCCTTAGCTGGTCTCATCCTTGATCAAAACAATGACTAAAATGCCCCCTCTTGAATTACTTAGCCCTTTAATTTTCTCTAATGGTAAAATAGTCTTTTCCCCCAGTTCCCGCTAATTCCTCAAGTGTTCCTAACATATACCAAGTAATCTCATCTTGTCCAAATAATTATCAAATACTTATTCATTATCTAATAAATCTCAAAATATTCTCTAAATTCCCAAAAATACCCCTAGGCTCCCCCTGAGCCGAGTATTAAACCCCGGTGTGACTATTTTGCTTAACCGCTCACTAGGATTGTCTCGAGCCATATCTTGCAAATATATCCACATAATAATGTGGTATCAACCATTTATCACATATAATCACATTTATGCCCTTAGCGGGCCAAAATTACAGATATGCCCTTATGAATAGTAAGGGGCCCACATGCATATTTAACACTCATAAACATGCATATAATATAGTCATATAATCATATTAACTATGCATGCCACATAGTCACGCATTTAACCAATTAAACATACATATATCTAATTATGCTCTCCCGGCACGCTAATCAAGGCACTAAGCCCTATTAGCAATTTAGGTCATTACAGTTTTGTAAGAAACTGTTTTGAAGCTATCTTCAAGATCATTACATCAATTATGTAAAATTTTCTTAAATTAAATGATACTTCATTTCATGTACTTTTCCCTCTCATGATTTCTTAGTTCTTCTAGAATAATTATATCTCCATTGTTTTCGCAAAGAGATACTAGTAGTTTATTCAAATCTGAAACCCTTTCCAGAATGGAAAAGAACTCAACTAAATCAAATAGCCTATTTAACTACTCAATAGCCGTTACATTTCGTTTTCTATGGTGAACCATACAATATTGAAATGTCTAATACATTTCAAAATTAATGTGTTTCCTCCACAGTTATAGAAACTGATCCTGATGTCAATCTTTGAAGATTTGTATCTGCTTTAAAATCAGTTCATTCTTTGGAATTTTAGGTCACTGCCTAAATACACAAACATATAATCTCCATTATATTCAAGATACTCAAAAATTAAGTCTTTATAATTATTCAATGACTCAATCCATCATTGACAACTGCTGACTATTCCCACCGTTTAACAAATGTTTATTTGAAGACATAACATTTGATACATTAAACAGTCCATCACTGAGTTGTAGGAATATTGTCTCATGTCCTTCTTTTCTTGTAAAAGAATAAATTGACATTATTATTTACATAATACATCCTCCTGACTAGGAAGGAAAAAAGTGTAATGCCCCAAATTTCCTAATAAGGTTTAGGACCTTGATTAGGAGGCCGGGAGGGCCATAACTGCTTTATTATGCTATTTAATGATAATATGCATGTTTAGGTGTATTAAATATGCATGTGAACCCATTTGTGAGTAATTGGGTGATTTTCATATTTTGGCCATTTCGGGCATTTTTGGCATATATGTGAAATGGGCGTGGTGCCTTGTTGTTATTTGGTTATGCTAGGGTTACCCAGCACAAGACGATCCTAGGAGGTAAGCTAGTGGGAAAGTCACAACGGGACTTAAGCTTGACTTGGAGTAAGTCAAGGGGTATTTAGAGCATTACCGGGTTATTGGGTAATGGGAATTGATATTTGGTGATAAATTGGGAGTTAGTAAGATCAGGGCGAAATTCTGGAAGTTTTGACTATAATGTCTCCAGGGGTGTTTTCGGGACCCCGAGCATTAGGTTTTATTGGAAGCTACTTAAGCTTGAAGTAACCTTAAGAAAATAAAAAGAACGTTCTGTACGTTCTCTCTCCCTAAAAGTTCCTTTTTCGTTTCCCGATCGCATTTGCGAAGGTATCTTGAGTTCTAGGACTCGGAATCAAGCAAGGATCGAGGCATAGCAATCCTAAGGAGAATTAGAAGCTTATTAACCGGAGGATTTAGTTGGAAACAACTCAATCGGAGGTAATTCAAGTTTAAGTTTTAAGTTTTTTAAAGTTTTTAAGCTTGAATTGGATTTTGTGAATCGTTGAGTTTTTAGTTTGTTGGAGCCTTGGGTTTTGGTGGTTTTGGACCATTGGGGAGTTAGGGAACTTTGATTTAATGATTTGGGAATGTTTAGACATGTTTTTGGGAGATTTTAGAAGGTTAAAAGCGAAGGAAAATGGCTGCCCCGAAGTTGGGCCGCGGCCCTTGCTCGATGAAGCAGGTGCCCTGTTTGGGTCTCGCTGGGCGCCGCGGCCCTTACTGTTGGGCGCCGCAGCGCTTTCCTCTGGTTGTGCTGGGGGCCGCGGCTCAAGGTGCCAGGGTCGCGGCTCAGGCAGGCTTTTGAGTCCGTTTGGGTGTTGGCCTCGGGATCATTCCTACTACCCGGATTAGTGAGGATTGATGTCTTAGAGGCTAAGTTTTAGTTCAAGGGTTGGTTTTAGAACTTGAACTCATTGGATCACCATTTGTGGTTGTGACTAGGTTAACACTAGAGGCTTGGAATCGAGATCGTGCTTGTGGCTCATTTGTTGGTAACCTGTTCTTGGACCAAAGGTAAGAAAACTGCACCCCATGTGTGACATGCATGGCTATTATTGATGCATGTTGGGTGTTTAAATGTAAAAATTGATAGCATAATGAATGCTTGGCAATCTTGCCCATTTGCATATGGTTATTATTGAGGCATGCTAGATGATTAAGTGTGATGCATGTGATACATGAGAAACATGTGATTAGGGCATGCCATGAATGATGAATATGAGATTGGTCAGAGCTTGAGTCTCTGTGTTTGTGCATGATCATAATTATGCTAGCAATTGTTTAGTAAGCATGTTGAATGCTCGATTCTTGGATAATTGGAATATGATACACATTGATAGCATTGCTTACCTGTGCATGGTACTGACTAATTAGTCAGATTTGGCAAAGGTGCTAGTATCAACTGTGAAGCTGTGACTCATTAGTCAGGTTCGGCAGTGGTACTGGGCACTGACTCATTAGTCAGAACGGCCTTAGCGTGTATCACGTAAGCCAACAGAGATTAGATCTAATCGACTTTCTGCATTGAATGACTCAAAGAGCATTAATGCCAGACTGACCTCAAGTTCGAGGAACATTATAAGCGCTTGAAGGCTAGTGGCTTACCTAGCAGCCACTCTTCCACTTGAATTAGTGACTTGCTTGTCAGTCACTCAGTATGGTTTACCAGAACCTGTTGGGGCTGGTGGCTTACCTAACAGCCACTCCTCCATTTGAATTAGTGACCTGCTTGTCAGTCACTCAGCATGGTTTATCGGAACCTCAAGTGTTGCGACACTCATCTGATTAGGATTGACTTGATAGTCCTCCAATCAGAAGGCCAGGATTTCTTATCCTGGATACCCCAGCATTGTTTGAGGTCATTTGCATGCTTGAATAAAGCTATGTTTGCTAGGCATGCCAGATATGGTTTGATATCATGATATGACTGTTCATGAGCATATGAGTTTTCTTGCTGGGCTTCGGCTCACGGGTGCTTTGTGGCGCAGGTAAAGGCAAAAGGAAGCTGGACCATCCTTGAGTTGGAGAGATTAGGATTTGACGTGTACATATGCAGCTGCTCGACCAATACTTGGGCGAGGTTTGAAAGAGGAACTAGGGTTAAACCCTGTTTTGCCGCTTAGAATGGCCCGTTGTAAATATTTTCTTGTAATAGACTCTGAAATTATATTTTCGGGATCCCAATGTATACAGTAAACGTTCTAGTGAAACGTTATTTCTTAACCAGAGTTTTTAACCCCTAAACCGCTAATCATGCTTAGTTACACGTTTATGGTCAAACGACTCGATTAGCGAGTTTAGCACTGTTTGCAATGTGCACTGTAGCGGTCCCTGGAGTTGGGGCGTTATAAAAAGCCTTTCTTGGACTTTTGTTAACTAAAGTATTTAAGCTTCTTATTTATATAAGTCGCTTGAGACAGTGCCAATAGATTGTTCTTTCAATCTCTATAAACTTGAATGTATAGAACATTTTTGGCTTTTCCAAATCTATTATTTAGAAATGTTCAGCTAACCATTTCTTTTCTATTGATAATTTCTCTACATCATTCCCAATGATCAGAATGTTATCAATATGAAGAATAAGAATCACAACAGAATCTTTCTGGTCGAGATCTTCAAACAATTTGTCATGTCAGTCATTTAGAAAAGACTCCTTAGACATCCATTTTAATAAATCTCATAATTCATGCATAAAGCAATGGATAAGAGCATGTAAACAGACTTAAGCTTGGTTACAGTAGAAGGTACTTATTCGAGTCATAAATTATTCTTTCTGTTTATAGCCTTCGGCTATTAACCTTACTTTGAAAAGTATGAACTTTCCTCTGTTCTCCTCTTCATCTTGAATATCTTGTTTCAAACTGAAGTTCAATGAACTTTAGTTGGATGTTCAAGAATCCAGAAGTCATAGGAATTTCAAATTCTATTTCTAGATTCATGGTGTTTCAACCATTGTTTTCTGTTAAAACATTTCATTACATACTAGTATGTGAATGAAACATAGTTAGATTGTGTTACACACTACCAACTAAACTTTATGTTTGTAATGGAGTAGTTACTAACTAACGCTCCCACTACAATAAAGTTTTACAGAATTTAAGATATCCTTTGGTTTCAACATTGTTAATTATCAGTAGCTCGCTTACATGACTTGCAATCATTATTTCTAGTACAAGTTAACTAGAAAAATAGTGATTATAATAACCATGCTTCATTAAAGTAACATTTAAGAGATACAAACACTTTTGTAATGTTTTATGATTATTAAATTATCTCACTAAATGAATTCATGAAAAACTTTCAATTTATTCACATAACCACTTGTGAATCCCAACTCTTAAGACTTTGATGTTGTACAATCAAAATGTACAGAGTATAACAAGTGTCAAAATCATAGAAATAATAAAGATGATAATGATCACTCATTATCTATTTAATCTTATCTAATATGATTATATTTCATTTCCAAAATACTAATGTTGCTTAGGATTCTAATTGCATGTGAGTTGGGTTGAATTCCAAGTTCACATGCAAATTACTTGAATTCCAAATTTGAGTTTAGACTTCCTTTTGATCAGATCAAACAAGTCTTTAAGTGACTTTACTTTGAATGTTGCATGAAAAGTTCTATAAATTTTCTTTGCATTCAACAAAAGAAAACATGTCTTAAATAAATGTCAATCAATATTGACTTACTATTAATTATCTCTTTTAGCTTTGAACATTAAAAGGTTCAACATACATCTTTATGTATTAGCTAAATGATTATGTGATTTTTGAGTCTTTATTAGAGAAAGGTATTTTGGTTGACTTTAATTAATAGACTATATAAACAGGGAGAGAACTAATGAATTGTTCTAATAAAAGACTGTCTTTTATTTATTTTATGTGTCTATTTTATTACAAACCAATCTTAAAAAATAATTCACATATATGTTTAACTTAATTGTTGTTGGAATAATATGTCTATGATTTTCACAAAAATGAATAATTCATAATTATTATTTATACTCATTGATGAAATAGGTAGAACAAATATATTTCAAAAATAACAAATGAATTTATTATTTAAAAGAAGTATTAACTTGTTCACTCATCAAATAAATGAATCTAAAATATAGTTTCTAGAAAGAATTATAGAGCTAATTTAAAGAAAGAACTTATTAGTTTCTTTCATAATGAAAATCAACTATTTCAAAATTACTAAAAATTTAAATTGTTTTAAAGAAACAAAATAAATTTCTGAACTAATATTTTCTTTATTCGATCGTCTTCATCATTTCTTCTTCGCTTTGGTTTCAATACAATTACTCTTTTTCTCAAAAGATTTCTACATCCCTGAAGACAAGAACAAATGAAAAATAATATTAGTGGCATAATTTTGAATCAACCATTCAAAATATTAAAGAAGAGTTTTTTAGTAAAACGAATTTACCTCTAATTTAAAAAATTGAGCATATGTCAGAGCATCACTCTTTATCAAGGCCCACATCTCGTATGCAATTTCAATAACCATATATCTTTCTTTAATGTCGCCATGCATGGTCGATAACATGTGTTGACCCAAGATTTGGCCAACTGACACGGAGTCAAAACGTGATTGATATGGACGAATGTATAGAGAAGAACGCAATGACAAAAGTAAAGAAAACACAGTAATTTATAGTGGTTCGGCCCCAGGATCTGGTAATGACCTACGTCCACTTAGAATAATATTGATATAAAATCAGAAGGGTGATCAAAGAACCAGGGTTTAATGAGTTTCACTCTCCTCTAAAGAACAATACAGATTTACTTGGAGAATTACTATTGCTTCCTATGATTCCAAAGTCAAAAGAAAAGTCCCCTCCCTTGAGCTATCTCTTCTTATTTATAGGCTCAAGGAGGGTTACAAGAGATTGTTACAGATATTCTTCCCTGAATAATCGGGTATCCAGAAGATTGTATGAGATAAATTCGGGATTCATAAAGATTTTTCCACAAATGTTGCCTTGTATGCGGAACTACTGACTAGACTGGTCGCGGGTAAGACAAACTTGCCCTGCTTCTACTGTGTCTCCTAGTCGATACTCTAGCAGACGCTTCTAGGTATCAGCCACGTGTCAAGAGATTATTTGCCACGTCACCAATGCTAATTTATTGATAGAATGCTGTTGTATAAAAGCCTAACTTTTATACTCGACCAGCGTTATTCTAAAAAGCTTTTTAGAGTTCTATTTCCTCACCTCCCCATTCTTCTGTTTGCAGACCTTAATGCCAGATTTGTGGGGAGGTGAAAGACCTATCGACGACGACCTTCTTGCCCAGCTGCTCGAGGAGGAAGAAAAACCAGCTGTACGTGTCCACGAGATTCCTTTCTCGCGATCCTCTCCCAGACCACATCCTTCCTCTCCAATGGCCCGCTCCAAGTCTTCTGGCAAGAAAAGGCCCGAGTCTGAAAGCAACCCTACTGCTCCTGCCTAGCCTGATTCGCAGGCTACGGCTCCCTTGACCAGCGGTCAAGAAAATCTTGTTCCTGACTCTAATATCCAAACTAGGGCTCGTCCTCGTCATCGGAATCCGCCTGATGTCGAGTGGTATACTCCCCCAGCCAGTTCAGTGACCCTTCGAATGGTTGCTAACTGCTTCAGGAAATTCCCCCTTACGGGGGTAACCATTATACATCCCACCGCGGACCAGAGGGCTAACCGTCCAGGAGGGGCGAACAGCGCCTGGTCCCGGTATCACATTGAGGCGGGAGCTTATCTCCCTCTTCATCCCTTTTTTGTGGGGGTGGCCAATTATTTCGGCGTCGCTCCCTTCCAAATAACTCTAAACGGATATAGGATGCTGGCCGCACTCTATGTCCTGTACAAACTTAACAAATGGCCAGAACCTACACCCCACGAGGTCAACTATCTTTTTGACCTCAAGTCCAACCCACAACACAATGGGACGGGCTTTTTCCACTTCTGCCACCAGGAGACCGGCCGGACGTTCTTGAGTGGTACTACCCATATATCAAACGTGGGGCACTACAACAAGGAGTACTTCTTTACTCCAGACATAACCAGTAACAAATTGGCCTTCGCGAGAGGAGGTATAAACTCGTCTTCGTCTGGTCGATACTGTAGCATAGAGTGTTTCCTTTCATTTTTTCTCAAACTTAATCTGTTTTTTAGGCCCTTGGTTACGTCCGAACCCAACACCAGACATGGTGTTGAGGTCTAACACTCTGGCCAGGATGTCTGATGCAGCAAAATGTGTCAAGACCCTGACACTCGAAAAGAACTTGAGGTCGTCTGGCCTCCTAGCTCCTCGCCATGAAAATAGAGGGTCCGTGGTGGACGAAGCCACTGCCGAGGGGGTTCCCGAGAAGCAACCTCCTGTGCCTCCTCCTAGGAGGAGGCCAACAAGAGTTACGATCAGGGAACCCACGGGTAGCCCTTCCGCAGAAAGGCCTTCTGCTCCCCAAGGCAAGGGGAAAGAAAAGGCCAAACAGCCTATTGTTGACTTGGGAGAATCTTCCGATGATAATGGTAAAGTTATTTCGCTTTTAAATGGTTTGTCGATTCCCTGTCACTTGTTTGACGGGGATGGTAACTTTACATATGCTCCAAACTTAGGGTCAGACTTCTTCACGCCAGATAATGAGTATATGACTAATAGAGTCAATAGTGTAGCGACCAGTAGTTGTAGCTCGGGTATTTACTTTGTTACCTCCTTTCAATTGTCTAACTTACTTTCACCTGCCTCCTTTTTATAAACTTGCTATGTTTATCTTCATGCAAATATGTCAACTCCCAACATTTTTGACATGTACCAGGCCGAGGAGGAAGAGGAAGTTCCTCAACTCCAACGGAAGCCTAAGAAGAGAACTGGTGAATCCAGTCGAGGCCCTCCAGCCAAGAAGGGTCAATCAGAAGATCCTCCTCAGGGTACGCCTACTGGGCAAAGTCCTGCGCCAACTGGGCGAACTCCTACTCCTCCTCCAGCTCCTTCTGAACAGCAAACTACTCCTGTTCGGCCGAATCCTCCAGCTGCGCCTGCCAGGGAGCAGCTTTCTCGTGAAGAGGCTCATGGGGCTAGACTCATGAGTCGTGCCATTCGATCTGCCAGGGACCACCTTGATCGCATCGGCAAAGGCGAGCGTGTTAGGGCCGCAATGGTCCAGGCTGAAGAGCTGCCAGTCGACCAGATCCTGAACAGGGCTCTGAACGAAATCTCCAGCGTAAGTGTTTCTTTATTCTTTGAGTCTTTAGTTTTTTAGTCCTCGTGATAAGTTCTAACTCCTTTTTCTTTGTGCACAAGCCTTACTTTATGCCATTACTGCTCGTACCCGAGCCCAGGCTTACCTCGAGCAGGTCGAGGCAAAAGCCATCGAGAGGTATCAGGTGAAGGCGGCCGAGGAGCTTTCGGCTGCTGAGGCTAAGCATGCTAAGGAGTTGGAGGCAGTGATCCGAGAGAGGGATGCAGCGGTGACTAAGCTGTCCGAGGCTGAAGCTGCAAAGGAAGCAGCGGTCAAGTTAAGGCAAGAGTACCGGGAGTTCAACAAAACCCACCTCCGCGAAATCAAGCATCTGGGGGAGGTACTCAAGACCAAGGATGAGGCTATTCTCTCCCTCGAGGGCAAAGTGAAGCAGTTGGAGCTTGACAACTCCAAGAATCTGGAAAAGTACAAGAGGACAACACTTCGATGTTTCTACAATTTCTGGAAACACAATCAGGGTGCTGACTTTAGCTACCTTTCAGAGGAAGTCAGAACTGCGGAGCTGGCCCGATGTGCTGCCCAACTGGCCGAAGAGGAGGCAAGAGCCACGACCCCTGCCACTCCAAGCGTCGCTGGTTTGGAAGAAGAAGAAGATGATGTTGAGGACGTGACTAACCAGGATGCTGCCCAGGACCCTCCGGCCCCGAATGCCTCTTGAATTCTTCTCATTTATTTTTTTTTCTTTCTTGGATATACGACCCAAGGGTCGTGATGTAAAGACAGTAGTTTCTTTTTTAAACTTTGCTGCACGGGCAGCAAATCTTTTTACTTGAACAGTTACATCCAAGCTGCGATGCTTGCTGTGTAAAAGCTTAAATCTTGATGCTATAATATCTTTACTTATTATAACATTTTTCCGTATGACCGAACTTAGCATAGTACTTTTCCATGATTTAACAAACACAAATTTTGAAAAATACTCTAAGTACTGTAGCATGCTTTCACTTATTTTGTTCATGTGTTTACATACCTTGAGAAGTATGCTTTGCTATCGATGTGCCTTATATGCCCCCCAAGTGATCGAGGAGCTTTAGGTCCTTGGTCACTTGCCTTGACCATAACCTGCTCGAACATTCCTGTTCGTAATAAAACTGATACTTGTAATACAGCAAAACAACACACGTAATGAACAAATACTTGTAAATATAAATTCACAAAGGTTGGCAAGAATGACTGGCTGAGCACAGTCCCTTATAATCTCGTACTAAAAATGGACTAAACATGTCTTTACGAGTGATTCTGAAATAGAATCTTACATAAACGAGCAGTTAGCCATACAACGTGGCTAACCCTCTTTGCAAAACTTGTAAAAATTAAAAAGAGAAATTTAAACAAGCCAGTCCTTTAAGAAGGGCTGTTCATTGATAATACTTGCGCAGGTGTTCTCCATTCCAATAGCGCGGAATGAGATCTCCGTTTAAGCGTGCAAGTTTGTAGGTGCCTGGGTGAAGGACTTCTTCAATCTGGTAAGGTCCTTCCCAGTTAGGTCCGAGCACTCCAACAGTGGGGTCGCGGGTATTTAAGAAAACTCGTCGTAGCACCAAATCTCCGACGTTGAATTTTCTTTCTTTAACTTTGGAGTTAAAGTACCGGGTGACTTTTTGCTGGTAAGCAGCAACTCGGAGTTGAGATTTTTCTCGCATCTCGTCGATCGAGTCTAGGGACTCCATCATCAGCTGGCTGTTCACGTTCTGGTCGTAAGTCAAACGCCGATGTGAGGGGCGATCTAACTCGACAGGTAACATGGCCTCATATCTGTAGGCTAGGGAAAATGGGGTATGCCTTGTTGTTTTTCGGTGGGATGTTCTATACGACCAGAGGACTTCAGGTAGTTGTTCTGGCCACGCTCCTTTGGCTTCTTCAAGTATTTTCTTCAGGGTGTCCTTAAGAGTTTTCTTCACGGCTTCGACTTGCCCATTCGCTTGGGGATGTGCGACTGAAGAAAAACTTTTAATGACTCCATGCCTTTCGCAGAAATCGGTGAATAAATCATTATCAAATTGGGTCTTGTTGTCTGAAACTATCTTCCTGGGCAATCCATACCGGCATACAATGTTCTTGATGACGAAGTCAAGAACTTTTTTGGTCGTGATGGTTACGAGTGGTTCAGCTTCGGCCCATTTTGTGAAGTAATCGACTGCCACAACTGCGTACTTTACTCCTCCTTTCCCTGTTGGCAGGGATCCAATCAAATCTATCCCCCATACTGCGAAGGGCCATGGGCTCTGCATCTATTTTAGTTCATTCGGAGCTGCTCGTGGGATCTTGGAGAACCTCTGACATTTGTCGCATCTTCGTACATACTCTATTGAATCCTCGTTCATTGTTGGTCAGAAGTAACCTTGTCTTAGAACCTTTTTTGCCAAACTCTGCCCCACAACATGATCTCCGCAGAAGCCTTCATGCACCTCCCTCATGAGCTCCTTAGCTTTTTCTGGTGTAACGCACCTGAGCAGTGGCATTGAATATCCTCTTCGATACATAATGCCATCGACCAGTATGTACCTAGCGGCTCGCCTTTGCAAAGTCCTGGCTTTGTTTCTATCTGTTGGTTGTGCACCATTTGTCAGATACTCCAAGTAAGGCGCCATCCATGTATCTTCCATTCAAATTTCCATACTGGACTCAGTTGCTTGTATACTTGGCTTGCTCAATCTTTCCACTGGCACAATGTTCAAAGTGTCAGCGTCCTTCGCGCTCGCGAGTTTAGCTAAGGCGTCTGCATTCGAATTCTGGTCTCGCGGGATTTGCTGGAGGGTGTACTTTGTAAACTGGGCTAGCAAATCCTTCGTTTTATTCAGGTAGGCCATCATCTTTAAGCCTCGCGCTTGATATTCTCCCAGGACTTGATTTACGACCAGCTGAGAGTCACTGTAAATATCAAGCGTCTTTATGCTCATATCTTTGGCCATTCTCAATCCAGCTAGGAGTGCTTCGTATTCTACTTCATTGTTTGACGTCGCGAAGTCGAACCTGATTGCACAGTGAAATCGATGCCCTTCCGGCGTTATCAATATCACTCCCGCTCCAGCGTGGGATTCGTTAGATGAACCATCCGTGAATAGTTTCCACGAAGGAGTTTTGTCTTGAGGCATGGGCGCTTCAGGCTGTTCGCACTGCTCACTGCCTGGGAGTTCGGTGAACTTCGCGACAAGATCGGCCAAAACTTGTCCTTTTATTGCTGCCCGCGGTGAATAAGTTACATCGAACTGCCCTAGTTCAACTGCCCATTTTAATAATCTTCCAGCCGCCTCAGGTTTTTGGAGGACTTGCCGAAGGGGCTGGTCGGTTAGAACTGTGATAGGATGGGCTTGGAAGTAAGGACGCAACTTCCTGGAGGCCAGAATTAAGCAATATGCTAATCTTTCAATTGGCGGATATCTTAATTCTACACCGATCAACCTTTTGCTGACATAATAGACTGTTTTCTGTATGCCTTCTTCCTCCCGTACTAGTACCGTACTAGCAGCAACTTCGGTAATCGCCAGATAAATATACAAAATTTCTCCTTCGATTGGTTTTGATAAGATGGGAGGTTGCGCCATATGAGTTTTTAAGGCCTGGAATGCTTGTTCGCAGTCTCCTGTCCATTCAAACTTCTTATTCCCCCTGAGTAGATTGAAGAATGGGACACACTTGTCAGTTGATTTCGAGATAAATCTACTCAGGGCCGCGATCCTCCCAGTTAAACTTTGTACATCCTTAATCCTTTCTGGCGACTTCATGTCGATCAGGGCCCTTATCTTGTCGAGGTTGGCCTCGATTCCTCTTGAATTTACTATAAAACCCAAAAACTTCCCTGATCCGACTCCAAAGGAACACTTGAGGGGATTCAACTTCATCCGGTACTTGTCTCGCACATTAAAGCATTCTTGTAGATCCCTCACATGTCCTTCTACCTTCTTAGACTTTACCAGCATGTCATCCACATATACCTCCATGTTTACACCGATCAGCTCCTTAAACATGTGGTTGACTAGCCGTTGGTAAGTCGCACCTGCGTTTTTCAGCCCGAAGGGCATCACTCTGTTACAGTATAAGCTCGTATCGGTCCGAAAGCTGGTGTGATCCTCGTCAGGGGGATGCATGCTGATCTGGTTGTAGCCTGAATATGCATCCATGAACGAGAGGATCTCATGTCCTGCAGTTGCATCGACCAGTTGGTCGATCCTTGGGAGCGGGAAGCAGTCCTTTGGGTAGGCTTTATTGAGGTCCGTAAAATCCACACAGGTCCGCCATTTGCCGTTAGGCTTGGGGACCAGCACCGAATTGGAGACCCACGACGGATAAAACGCCACCCTGATAAACCCGTTCTCCTTAAGCCTTTCGACTTCTTCTTTCAAGGCCCTTGATCTTTCTTCATCGAGCAGCCTTCTCTTTTGTTGCACGGGTGGAAAGGTCTTATCTATGTTTAGGACATGGCTGATTACTGCAGGATCTATCCCAACCATGTCTTTGTGCGTCCAGGCGAAAACCTCCTGGTTCTTTTGCAAGAATTCCACCAGTGCTTGCTTTATAGTAGGCTCTAAGTTCTTCCCAACCTTTACGACTCTGGTCGGGTCTTTTTTGTCGAGTTGGACCTCCTCCAGGTCCTCGACGGGTCCAACATTTTCTTCAAAATCCTCAAAGCGAGGATCCAAATCTCCATCCTCACTTTAGGCAACACCCTATTTGGTGACTTCACCACTGGATTGGGCTTGCGTGTCTATTTCCATCTGCAATCGATCTGGGGTAGTGCTCCTCGATGTCCCACTTTTCGCCTTTGTGATCGAGGCGTTGTAGCACTCCCTGGCTTCCCTTTGGTTTCCTAAGACGCGTCCTACCCCCGCGTCCGTCGGGAATTTCATGGCTAGGTTCCACATAGAGATGACGGCCCGTAGATCAACTAGTATGGGCCTTCCAATAACGGCGTTGTATGCCGAAGGGCAATCGACCGCTACAAAAGTGGTGAGTAATGTCCTTGTTGCCGGCGATGTACCCGTCGTTACTGGAAGCTTGATCATTCCGGCGGGGGCGAGTCCTTCTCTAGAGAAGCCGTATATGGTTTGATTGCAGGGCTCCAAGTCTTTTACGGACAACTTCATGCGCTCCAGTGTTGATTTATACAGGATGTTCACTGAACTTCCTGTATCGACCAGTACCCTTTTTACCATCATATTGTCCATCTGGATGTCCACGACTAGCGGATCGGAATATGGGAACCGGACGTGTTGGGAATCGTCATCAGAGAAGGTTATCTCACCCTTCTCTGAGCGAGCCTTTTTTTGTGCACGGTCCTCCACAGTCATCATCTCGATGTCCTGGTCGTGACGTAGAGTCCGAGCGTATCGTTCTCTGGCCTTTCCGCTATTTCCCGTGAGGTGCGGGCCTCCACAGATGGTTAAGAGTGTTCCGGCCACGGGGGCAGGCTGTAATGGTGGCGAGCGTTGGCATGTAGACGCCTGCTCGTTGCCACCTGGAGCTTCTCGTTGGGAAGTTCCTGAGGCCCGTATGTACCTTCTCAAGTGTCCTTGTCTAATAAGGAACTCGATTTCGTCTTTTAACTGGTTGCATTCGTTAGTGTCATGTCCGTAGTCGTTATGGTAATGACAGAACTTGGTGGTGTCTCTTTTCGAAATGTCTTTTCGAATGGGTCCCGGTTTCTTGTAAGGCACACTAGAGCTTGTGGCCTGATAAACCTCTCCCCGAGACTCGATGAGGGCAGTGTAGTTAGTGAACCTAGGTTCATAACGATTACCCTTGGCTCGTTTGTTGTCGGAGGAGGAAGGCTCGTTATACGGCCGTTTCCCACCATTTTTTCCATTACTGTTGCCGTTTCCGTGGCCTTTGTCGTTGCCATTAGGTTTGGAACCATTGGCGGCTTTGGCAGGTTCGGCGGCCTTCTTACCCTTGTTCGAGGGTTTTCCATCGTCAGCAATGGCTTCCTCGAGCTTGATGTAACGATCAGCTCGGTCCAGGAACTCCTGGGTTGTTTTAACTCCTTCCTTTCGGAGACTCTTCCAGAGGGGAGAGCAACGCTTTACCCCTGCGGTAATGGCCATCATCTTGCCTTCGTCCCCTACTGTTTTTGCTCCAGCTGCCGCTCGCATAAAGCGCTGGACGTAATCCTTCACTGACTCTCCGTCCTGCTGGCGAATCTCGACCAGCTGGTTTGCTTCGGTTAGGTGCACACGACCCGCATAGAACTGTCCGTAGAACTCCCTTACGAACATTTCCCAAGAAACTATGCTTGCAGGCGGGAACTTAAAAAACCACTCCTGCGCTGCTTCAGAAAGTGTTGCAGGGAAGATCCTGCACCGAGCGTCTTCGGACACTTTCTGAATGTCCATCTGAATCTCAAATTTATTCACATGCGAGACTGGGTCCCCATATCCATCAAATTTCGGGAGTGTAGGCATTTTGAACTTGCTGGGAGTTTCAGCGTTAGCTATCCTCTGGACGAAAGGAGTACCTTTCCTCCTGTCGTGGTCGATATAAGAAGTTCTTCCTCCGACCAGCTGCTGCACAGCCTGATTGAGTGCGTCTATCTGGGCCTGCACAGCGGCAGGAATTGCGGTGGCCTCTGTGGCTGGGGGGATGTTCTCGCTGTGCCTCTCGCGACGATTGTTGAGTACATCTCTCAGGTCCTCTTCTCTTCTTCGCTGCTCGCTACCTCCGAGCCGGTTGAAGACATTATTTTGTCTGGGCTGCCCCCTAGCATCTTGTCTATTTGGCTGGTCACCTTGAGGTACTTGGCTCCTGCCTTTACCTCTTTCTCCATTCCTCCCACCAGCATTTTCCTTGCCTGAGTCGGCCTCATTGTATCCGTGGCCATCTCTGAACCTTGACTGGCTATGGTGAGACTAACTGTTCCCTCTATTCCCGTCTCTGGCAGAAACGCCCCGAGCGTTAGAGGGTGGCCTACGCTCGTCACGGTGTCCCCGTGCATTATGATGCTGTGGGGGTCCTCGGACCGCAGAGCCTAGCTCTGAGTCCCTCCTGTTACCAGGAGGGTAGTGACCTCTGTTCGCTGGGTTTTGCCAATCATTCTCATGGCGTCTAGGACTACGAGGCTGACGCTCGGCCCTATTCTGCTTTTGCTGCGAGGGATTACCCCGAGCAGCTTGGGATGGTGGATTTGCCTCAGGGTTCAACGGGACATCGTCATGGGGCGTCTGAGGCTGCTCGGGCCTTTGCGGACTTGAAGGCTGAATTGGTGGGCTAGGATTGGGACCCTTCTGGGGTGGCCCATTCGCGGGTTGGTCAGGCTGCGAGGCAGGTGCAGCCTGATTTCTAGCCAACAGCAAGGCTGCTTCGAGGGCGGCCATGGCTTCGGTCTGGCGGCGATCCACCTCCGCCTGTCTCTCGCTCAATTCCGCACGCTGCCGATCAATCTCCTGCTGCTGCCGCGCCATAACTTCTGCGGCAGTTTCTTGATTGGCCCTCAGGCTAGCCAATTCTTCCTGCAACGCGCCCAGGGTGCTCTTCAGCGTCGCATCGTCCATTTCCTCCTCTTCAAAATCTAGTTGCGGCTCATCTTCCGCCATGCTTGCAGGGGGAGGAGGAGGTGGTGGATTCGACGGTGCAGCGATGGTTGCCTGCCCAGTTTTCCTTCCTGCTTTCGCCATTGGTTTTCTTAACCGCAACAAATCAATATCTCAATGAAAGCACCAGAATGTTGACCCAAGATTTGGCCAACTGACACGGAGTCAAAACGTGATTGATATGGACGAATGTATAGAGAAGAACGCAATGACAAAAGTAAAGAAAACACAGTAATTTATAGTGGTTCGGCCCCAGGATCTGGTAATGACCTACGTCCACTTAGAATAATATTGATATAAAATCAGAAGGGTGATCAAAGAACCAGGGTTCAATGAGTTTCACTCTCCTCTAAAGAACAATACAGATTTACTTGGAGAATTACTATTGCTTCCTATGATTCCAAAGTCAAAAGAAAAGTCCCCTCCCTTGAGCTATCTCTTCTTATTTATAGGCTCAAGGAGGGTTACAAGAGATTGTTACAGATATTCTTCCCTGAATAATCGGGTATCCAGAAGATTGTATGAGATAAATTTGGGATTCATAAAGATTTTTCCACAAATGTTGCCTTGTATGCGGAACTACTGACTAGACTGGTCGCGGGTAAGACAAACTTGCCCTGCTTCTACTGTGTCTCCTAGTCGATACTCTAGCAGACGCTTCTAGGTATCAGCCACGTGTCAAGAGATTATTTGCCACGTCACCAATGCTAATTTATTGATAGAATGCTGTTGTATAAAAGCCTAACTTTTATACTCGACCAGCGTTATTCTAAAAAGCTTTTTAGAGTTCTATTTCCTCACCTCCCCATTCTTCTGTTTGCAGACCTTAATGCCAGATTTGTGGGGAGGTGAAAGACCTATCGACGACGACCTTCTTGCCCAGCTGCTCGAGGAGGAAGAAAAACCAGCTGTACGTGTCCACGAGATTCCTTTCTCGCGATCCTCTCCCAGACCACATCCTTCCTCTCCAATGGCCCGCTCCAAGTCTTCTGGCAAGAAAAGGCCCGAGTCTGAAAGCAACCCTACTGCTCCTGCCTAGCCTGATTCACAGGCTACGGCTCCCTTGACCAGCGGTCAAGAAAATCTTGTTCCTGACTCTAATATCCAAACTAGGGCTCGTCCTCGTCATCGGAATCCGCCTGATGTCGAGTGGTATACTCCCCCAGCCAGTTCAGTGACCCTTCGAATGGTTGCTAACTGCTTCAGGAAATTCCCCCTTACGGGGGTAACCATTATACATCCCACCGCGGACCAGAGGGCTAACCGTCCAGGAGGGGCGAACAGCGCCTGGTCCCGGTATCACATTGAGGCGGGAGCTTATCTCCCTCTTCATCCCTTTTTTGTGGGGGTGGCCAATTATTTCGGCGTCGCTCCCTTCCAAATAACTCTAAACGGATATAGGATGTTGGCCGCACTCTATGTCCTGTACAAACTTAACAAATGGCCAGAACCTTCACCCCACGAGGTCAACTATCTTTTTGACCTCAAGTCCAACCCACAACACAATGGGACGGGCTTTTTCCACTTCTGCCACCAGGAGACCGGCCGGACGTTCTTGAGTGGTACTACCCATATATCAAACGTGGGGCACTACAACAAGGAGTACTTCTTTACTCCAGACATAACCAGTAACAAATTGGCCTTCGCGAGAGGAGGTATAAACTCGTCTTCGTCTGGTCGATACTGTAGCATAGAGTGTTTCCTTTCATTTTTTCTCAAACTTAATCTGTTTTTTAGGCCCTTGGTTACGTCCGAACCCAACACCAGACATGGTGTTGAGGTCTAACACTCTGGCCAGGATGTCTGATGCAGCAAAATGTGTCAAGACCCTGACACTCGAAAAGAACTTGAGGTCGTCTGGCCTCCTAGCTCCTCGCCATGAAAATAGAGGGTCCGTGGTGGACGAAGCCACTGCCGAGGGGGTTCCCGAGAAGCAACCTCCTGTGCCTCCTCCTAGGAGGAGGCCAACAGGAGTTACGATCAGGGAACCCACGGGTAGCCCTTCCGCAGAAAGGCCTTCTGCTCCCCAAGGCAAGGGGAAAGAAAAGGCCAAACAACCTATTGTTGACTTGGGAGAATCTTCCGATGATAATGGTAAAGTTATTTCGCTTTTAAATGGTTTGTCGATTCCCTGTCACTTGTTTGACGGGGATGGTAACTTTACATATGCTCCAAACATGCATATTATCATTAAATATCATAATAAAGCAGTTATGGCCCTCTCGGCCTCCTAATCAAGGTCCTAAACCTTATTAGGAAATTTGGGGCATTACAACTTTACTAGTGAAGGTTGTGTCACAACAAGTTTGTGACATAGGTGCTCATAACCTTTTCTTTTCAGTTCCAAAAGTCAACCCAATAGGGAATCATTATTCAATCTATAAGAAGGTATAGATTCCATATCTGTTAAACTATGTCCCCAGCCATATATATCATTGAGTCCCCAAAACAATATTTCTTTGCTTGATCATTCTGACTAACCTTGATGCATGAATCAAGGGATCAGATGACATATATAGGAGTTCATAGTAACCTCAGGATTAAGATCATCGTGTATATGATCATCATTTGATGTGTTTGATTAATACTATGAAATAGTGTTTAGACAAGTATTAACAAATCACATCTGGTCTAGTTCTATATATCACTATATATAAAGTACCTTCACTAAAGTTTCCAACTACACTAGTGACCCGGATCTAGGACGCTTGTATTCGTAATACTAGTGAACCGTACTAGCAGTAATTAATCTAAAGATTCCATAACTTTAATTTACTACAAACTGTTTTAAGTTGATTATCTCTATCTTGATCCTCTCATACCAATATGAGATTAAGACCACATAGATGAACTTTGGAATTTTCTGATATTTATTTAATATTATCAACATAATACCAAACATAGTCTATATAAATAATAATTCAATTCAATTATTTATTTCATTTAAAACATTTGTCAACTACAATTGCTTTAAGGGCATTATTCCCAAAATCTATTGTATTAAAATACTTGAAGCATGAGAGGTCAAGCTCTAATGGAGGTTTTAGGCAGTGTATATGCTGCTCAAATTATAACATATCCCTCATAAATGTGGGACTTTAGTCCCAATTATTATAATTCTCATGATATTCAACTAGAAGGCTTGTACAGATCGCACAGGGCCCATTTACAAGGTATTAGCCCACCATTTTTGGGGGGGACATGTTGCTGACGATGTCAGAGAGTGGTTGCACATCTTCCTATGTCAGGCGGTGCATTAGGACATGTTATTTGTCTCGTGTTCGGAAATGACACCACTACACGTGGAGCATGGCACGTGTCAGGAGGCTGGTGGTGGTCCCAAAATGTTGCATGTGACTATAGAGTCTCAGAATATTTACTTAACTAGCTAGATAGTAGTAGTAGTAGTAGTAGTAGTAGTAGTAGTAGTAGTAGTAGTAGTAGTAATAGTAGTAGTATGTTAGTATTAGTTTGTAGTATGTTAGATTCCGTGGATTTCGGTTAAAGTCGGGACTTAGTAGGACACTCGTAGCAATAGTTATGGATTTTATAAGTTTAATCTATAGTTTAGAAATATTAATTATAACATAAGGTTTAATTTTTTTAGTAGTTATGATTATTATGGTATAGTATAAGTTTATGATATTAGTAGTCTAGTTTGTGGAAAATGGGGTGATTTCATAAGAATAAATTAGTTATGATATTATTAAAAAGTGTTATGGATCGAGCCTACATAAAGCCCAATAAGATTTTGGGCTTAGTAAATTCGAAATCAGCCTAGGGAATTAGAGTTTGTTATTTTATGGTTAGTTAAGATATTTGTGGATTAGGTTATTATTTAGATAATTAAATAGATTTTCCGTAACCTTAGGGTACTGTAACTTCCGACCTATTTTTGACCTAGTTATGTTATGAATTTTGAAAAATAGTATTTCTAGAAAATTGTAGATAATTAAATTATCTTTCTAACAGTATAAAGATTGTCTAAATCAGAATTCTACAGCTCTAGTTATGTTGATTTTACTACAAGTGAGTTTAGAGTTACGAGATTTAGGAAGTTAGAAGTTAGGATTCTATTTTATTTAAATTTAAATTTGGATTATAGTTAGAATGAAATTAAGTATTTTATTTAAATAAAAGAAAGATCTAGAAACTCTAGAACCTTCTAGAACCACTAAGAGCATGACACTTGTCATAATCATGTTTATTTAAGGATTTAATTATAAAAGAAAGTTCTAGAAACTCTAGAATCTTCCAGAATCACTAAGAGCATGACACTTGTCATAATCATGTTTATTTAAGGATTTAAGTTTTTTTTTAATAGGATAGTTTCACTCCTCAAACTCTATAAATAGGACCTAGTACTCAGCCATTTTTTCTTCATTCTTCAAGTTGTGTTCAGAGCCTTCAAGCTGCTAGGATTTCTATAAAGTGATACACTTGGGTTTTAGGGATAAAAGCTTTATCATCTTAAGCTTTATAAACACTTGGGTAGTGAGATAAAGTGTGTTTTCGATATTGAGGTGTAGATCGATTCTAGTTCATCCAAGTTAATATTATCCATAAGTTCTATTCTTTATGATTCCTTAGTTTTCCTTAAGTCTCTTCCAAATCCTAACTTTTGTTTATGGTTTCGTGGTTAGGTGTTTAATTTCTTAAACATTAAGGTTCTTGGTAAGTTTCCCTCTTTAATGGTTTAGTTTTCTTTCATCTTCTTTTTCTATAGATACTCACCATTCTTATTCTTGGTTTTAGGAGTGTTCCAAGTCTCGTCCTTGTTCTCAATTATCCCGGTGTTGGTAAGGAAAATAGGATAGATTTTATGTGTTTATATGTTATGATATGTTTATGTTATAATATGTTATGTTATGATATATGATTATGTTTTATGTTGCTTAGGGGCTCATTGTTGTTAGCTAGCAAACCTCAATGTATTTTGAGGCTCATTGTTGTTAGCTAGCAAACCCCAAATGTTTTTATGTTGCTTAGGGGCTCATTGTTGCTTAGCTAGCAAACCCAAATTTGCTAATAAGGCTTAGGGCCTTGATTAGCGTGCCTGGAGGGCAATAAATGATTTAATATGTTAATATGTGATTAATATGATATGTATGTGATATATCTGTGTAGCACGATCCGAGACAGTTCTAGAGAGCAGTTAGCCAGAAAGTCACAACGGGGTTGAGAATCTGACTCGGGGCGAGTCGAGGGGTAATTTGGGTATTAGCCATTATATTGGGTTATTGGAGTATAAAAATAAATATTCGGAGATATATTTGAGGTTAGAGTGTATATGAAAGAATATTAGGGAAAATTAATATTTTGGACCTCGAGGACTTAGCGGGATTTGGTAAATGACTAAATTTCCCTTCGGTCAATTAAGGATAGAGGCTAAGCTTAAGGGGCAGCTTGGTCATTTTGTAAGGGTAAAATTAGACATAGTTAAGTACAAGGAAACTGCTGGAACCAAAGAAAAGAATCAATTTTCAACTTATTCCTCTCAAGGTCGATTTATCATCTTGGCTTATGGTGTATGAGCTTGGGAGATTTCCACCAGAAATCCAAGGCTTGAGGCTTGTGTTGAGAGAGCTTTGAAGGTGGAGGAGCAAAGAAGGCTAGAAATTATCAGCAGAGGTAAGGAGTTAAACCTTAGAATTTCTTGAGTTTCAGTTGAATTGTAGTTTAAACCATGAGCTGCATGTGAATTGGGATTATGAGTTAAGTTTGGTTGTGAGCTGAGTTTCATGGCTATGTGAACTTATAGCAAAGCTTAGATGGTGTGGTAGAGAGACTTAAGCTTAATTTTTGGGTTTAATTGCTGGGTTGAGGTGATTTTGGATGAGATGGTTTGAAGAAAATGCAGGAAAAGATGGAGATTTCTGGGTTTGGAGGCGATGGTCGCGGCCCTAGGAGGGGCATGCCGCGGCCCGTGTGCATGCGAGGCCTTGGGAGGCCATGGTGCTCGAGGCATGTCGCGACCCGTGCGTGTTTCAGGGAGGTGTTAGCCTCTGTTTTGAGGCTAGCTGCGGCGCTTGTGGGGTAGGGTCACGGCTCTTAGTGCCATTTTGTGTTTTTAAGTGTGTTTAGGCTTGGGAACTCAAAGGTTAAGGCTCGGGATGGATTTTATCACCCAGATTGATAGAATTCAAGGTCCCAGAGATTAGAGTTATGGCTCAAAGTTATTTAATGGATTAGGACTTGATGGATGAATATTGTTAATGCGTTGTGACTAGGGTTTCAGAGAGGCTCAAGTTAGGGGACTGTGCTCGGGATATCGGTGCTTGGGACACAGGTAAGAAAACCACTGTTCCCATAGAGCTTGTATGCAGGGCTAAGCCCAATATGTTTGAATTACAGGGCGTAGCCCTTTGATTGAATTTGTTAGTGTTCAGTATATGTTTATTATGCTATGAATGCAATTGTGTAAATTTTCAGAAAGAGCTGGGAACGGCGCAGGCCGAGGTCAGCAGGGGCCGAGAACGGCGTTGGGCACGTTGAGTGCAAGGCCGAGTACGGCAAGGGGCCGGGAGAAGCGTTGAGCACGTGGAGTGCGAGTTTCCAGGGCGAGACCCTAAAGGATACCTGGGGTATCCTCACGGTGTGGACCGCAAACCCAGGGCCTGGTAAAGCGCCTGGGACGGCTTGGCCGTATGTGTTTAGCCAATTGATGGCTTGTTTATATGTTATGTGCTTGTTATGCGTATGTTTTCTGCTTGTGAGGGTTTTCTTGCTAGGCTTCGGCTCACGGGTGCTCTGTGGTGCAGGTAAGGGCAAGGGAAAAGTCGACCAACCATGAGTACGGAGAGCGTGAGGCGGCGCGTACATGTTTGGCCTGCCTAGCTGCCACAATCAGTGGTTTTTAGAGATGATTGTATTAAAACCTATATTTTGTCATTTAGTCGAAAGTGGTTTGTACTTATATGTTGTAAATATTTCCAAACATTATTTTAGGATCCCAAATGTCAAATACTTTATGATTTTCAGTAGATGGAATTATTTTCAAAGTTTGTAACCCTGTTTATGATTTAATTACACTTTTTGGCCTAAAATCTCGATTAGCGAGTTGAATGCAAATTTTAAACTCACTTAGTAACGGCTCTAAGGAAGTAGGGCATTACACTCATTATTGTTAGCTAGCAAACTCCAAATGTTTTTATGTTATATAGGGCTCATAGTTGCTTAGCTAGCAAACCTCAATGTATTTTGAGGCTCATAGTTGCTTATCTAGAAAACCCTAATTTTTACCATGTACATGGGTCAGAGTTGTAATAGATGTTTTATAGTCATATGTTTTGATATAGTCTTATGTTTATGTTTTATAGTCATATGTTTTGATATAGTCTTATGTTTATGTTTTATAGTCTTATGTTTATGTTTTATGTTATATGATTGATTAGTAGATTTTCCTTGCTGGGCATTAGGCTCACTCCTTTATTTTTAGTGTGATGCAAGAAAATAGATACGGAAACGGAAGGATTCTTGGAAGCTTGGCATGTGTGTTGAGGCTGAATGGAATGGATGGGTTGCGTGTCGATTCGAGGACGACGTTATTTTTAGTCTTTTAAATTATGTTTTTATGTATCTTCCGCATTTATTTTTGTAAACAATTTCATTTAATTTAAAGTTATGTTTTATTTTAAAACAATGGGATCCCATACCGCACATTTATGCATTTCGAATATTTACTTTGGAGTTTTTAATAAAGTTACAAATATTTCTTATGTATGTTCTCTTCAAAGTAGTAGCTATGTCTAGTAGTTTTAATTGTCCAAGGTCTTAGAAATAGTTGGGTCATTACAGTGACAGCTGGCATCGTTCTCCGGGGGCGGAGAACCATCACACCATAACTCCTCAACAAAGAGAGTAAAGAATACTTCGCAAGATCTAAGGAAACCTTCTCCGGGGCTGGGCATGCATATCTTCCGAGAATCGTTGGTTAATTAACTTCTCGAGAGCCATGAACACTCAACGAGTGTCACATATTGTCTTGACAAAAACATGGACAACATATATAAGTTATTCTGTTTATTTTAAATCACCTGTTTTGGTTTTTCTTTTTCAAAAATATTGGTACTAGTTTAGTAGTTTTAGTTTATTTTTAACTTTTTTGTCTATTAAACTAATTAGTTTAGTTTTAAATATTTATAATATATTGTAACTAACCAAGTTTGTTGTTGTTATCCCAAATTTTGAAAAGGATGATGTGGCAATAAAATTGACACGTGGCAGAATTAGTTGGGTGATCTGGCTTAGCAGTAGCCCAATGCATCAGTGAAAAATTTGGACTGCTTGAGAGATGCCATAGTCAAGTCAAATACACCCGAGGAGAATGTTTGGGCTAAGGTGTGCTTGGCTCAGACCCCAGTTCGAAGAGCCCAAGTGTTTGGTTCAAACCCAAGTCCAAGGAGCTTAAAAGATGAGTTTGGACTTTGGCTCGAGGGACAAAAGCAGTAGGTCCGATCGGACCTTAGCATGAGGAGCCTCCCAAGTGTTTGGCTCGGATGTGTCCGAGGTAAGTTTCCTAGGTGGTTGGCTCGGACCTATCCGAGGTAAGAGGCTAAGGAGGAGAAGTCCTATGCAAGCCAAAAGATGGACTTAGATTTTGGCCAAGGAAAGGCTACGCAAGGTCCGATCGGACAAAGTTGGAGGAGCCTAGGGCTTGCCTCAGACCTATCCGAGGTGAGATGCCAAAGGAGGTTGCCTCGGACTTGTCCGAGGTGAGATGCCAAAGGAAGTTGCCTCGGACCTATCCGAGGTGAGATGCCAAAGGGAGATGCCTCGGACTTGTCCGAGGTGAGATGCCAAGGAGGGTGGCTCGGGCCACCTTGGTCCGAGGAGAAGGCAAGAGGAGAATGCCTCGGACCTATCCGAGGTGAGAGGCCAAGGAATTTGGCTCGGACTACCTTGGTCCGAGGAGAGCCAAGCATGCATGACCTTGGTCCGAGGAGAGCCATGCATATATCACCATGGGCCAAGGAAAGCTTGGAGGAGTATTTCTGACCAATACTTGCATGTAATCAACATGCGTGTGTTTGACCAGGAGACTACGTCAAGATCCCCGGAACGACTTCAGCAAGAATCGGTCTGGGCACCCGGGAATCTCTCATTCCTCACTCAAATTGAGGAATCGGTTGTATTTTAAATATTTCTTGTAATTTAAATATAATATGAATAATAAAATATCCCTATCTAAAGGTGATATTAGTTGAGGATCCCAGGCCTATAAATAAAGGGTTGGTGGGATCGTAAAAGGACTTTTGGCAAATTGAGAGTTAATCTGTGTTCTAGAGAGAGAAAGTGTGTTTTTCCTGAGAGAACCCCTTTTTTGTATTCTGGAATATTTACACTGAAGAAACTCAGTTGACACTGGTTCATCTGATCTTGAGTGTGAATACAGTAATAAAATCTCTAAGTGGATTAGGCTATTACCGACTATCGGGGCTGAACCACTATAAAATCTCGTGTTATTTACTTTTATTGATTAAACTGTCTATTGTCGTTTACATTCTCTTGAAGGCTTGTCGTTATTGACATTCTCACGTCGTTGGCTAAAAACACAGTCAACATTTTGGTGCTTTCATTGAGAGCCTAAAGAGAAGACAGACAGTCCCTAAAACTATATGGCGCCTAAGAACACTAATGCGGCCTCCAAGAGGACAAGCACCTCTAAGGAGCATGCTAGATCAGAAGGGCCCAGCGTTCAAGATCGTGAGACTGAGCCTAGAGTTGTGCTCGAGGATGTAGCTCCAGAAGTTGAAGAGCTCCAGGAGACCATGAGCGCGTTCCAGGAGGAGCTGGCTCAATTCAATGCTAGGCAGGAGGCCTTTGCTGAGGAAATGGCTAGGCAGAAACGGGAGATGGATGCTAGGAGCGAGGAGATCCGTCGACAGCAGGAGGAGGCCGACAGGCGACATCGCGAAGCTGCACTTGCTCTGGAGGTAGCTACACAACTGACCAGAGCCAATGCTCAAGCTGCACCTGGGGTGACACCCACCCCAGAGGCAAGGACCACAGAAGCTGGTCGTAAGAAAACTGATAGGCCAGGCAGGGATGGTGATAACCCACCTGGTCATGAGGAGGAGGGAGTTCGATCGCGCACTACCTCAACCCAGAGGGGAAACTCTAAGACCCCCTCAAGGAGCCATAGATCAGAGACTTCCAGGTCAGGGAGTCATAGGTCAGGCAACAAGAAAACACCTTCTGAGCAGGAGCACAATAAAGCTCCTCGTGGCAAAGAGACTTCCCAATTCAAAGATGAACATGGGTGTGATGAAGCTGACAGTCACCACACCAACTAGTCGAAGGAGAGAATAATAACCGACGAGGAGGAGGAGGTCAACCAGCTCAAACAGGAAAGCCACCACAGCATCCCAACCAGCGTAATGGCAAGGAGCACGCTCCACCTAGCAGACCTTCCGAGAAGACTCGAAGTACGGTGTTCGACCGGTTGGGAAAGAACACTACTCAGAAGGACCTGAGGGATGTCATTGATGATAGAAGGAGGACCGTCCCGGTCGAAGGGTAGGAGCCAATCCGTCCTACCAGTCAAGTAGAAATACTCGATGATGGTGTGCCGGATAAGAGTGCCCGACCAGGCGGTCCCGAAAGTGCGTCCCCAGCAATGGCCCCGGGCATCCAAGCCCAACTTGATGCTTTGACAGCGGCAGTCCAGAGTTTGTCAAAACAACCAGTTATTGATCCGGTAGACCACAGAAGTGGTAGCCCTTTCTGTGCTAGAATAAGAGCAGCCCAACCACCAAGGAAATACAAAGCATCGGTATTGCGAGTTTATACAGAAAAGGCAGACCCGGTAAGACACGTTGGAAAGTTCGAAGATCAGATGGAGCTGCTTGGGGTGAGTGATGACTACCGCTGCAGAGTCTTCCCCACCACATTGTCAGACACTGCCCAGGAGTGGTACTGGAAGTTCAAACCAGACTCCATCACCTCTTGGGAGAGCTTTAGGAAGGAGTTCTGCAGGCAGTTCAGTACTGCCCGAACCCCTCCTATTTATGCCAACCACTTGGTGGATATTAGGCAGGGTAAAGATGAGTCTCTCAAGAACTACATTCAAAGGTTTATGAGAGAAGCTGACCGAGTTACCGCGGTTGGAGATGAAGGGAAAATGGTGGCAATCTCCTCTGGTATTATTTATCGAAGTCCTTTATGGGACAGCATCCACCGCCATCCAATTTCAACTTTACAGCAGTTTTTGGACCGGGCAGATAAGTACATGAAGTTGGATGATGCTATTGAGAAAGGAGAGAATGGGTTGAACAATCCAAGTGGATCAGGTGATACTCTGAAGGATAGCGGAAATGACCAAGGTGGTAGTAAGAAACATGGGAATAACAGGTCTGACCGCCGCAATGAGAAAAAGGCTAAGTTGGGATCAAATGACAATCCAACGAAGTATGAACCTCGATTCACCAACTACACCACTCTTTCGGCGACCCGAGCGGAGATCTATCTAGCCAGTCATCAGGAGGTCCCTTACCGGAGACCCCCACCAATCAAGAAGGAGATGAGTAAGAGGGATAAGAACAAGTTTTGTCGTTTCCATGGAGACTATGGTCATGACACGAATGAGTGTAATCACCTTAAGGATGAGATAAAGTTTCTCCTCCGGTCGGGGAAATTAAAAAAGTACAAAGCAGAGAAGACCCAGGGAGAGGGGAGCAACAATAATCATGGTTTCAAGCTGCAACGGTCCCCACCTTTGCAACCTGAACCTGTGGACTTCACATTAGATACTATATGTGGAGGACCACATCTTGCTGGGGATAGCAACAAGGCGAGAGAGAGGTATGCTCGCACCCTTCGTCATGAGTTGGGTGCGGCATCCACCTCCGAGGTTATGACGGTGGAGGAGCGACCATCCAAGAACCCAAGGTATGAAAGTGAGTCCCTCACTTTCACTGAAGAAGATGCTAAACACGTGAGGTATCCTCACAATGACCCTCTTGTTGTGACAGTCCAAATAACTAATATGAAGGTGAAAAGATGTCTGGTTGATACGGGAAGCTCCGTAAACATTATTTATAAGTCCTCTTTTGAAAAGATGAAGCTATCCATCAATGACTTGAAGCCTTTCTCTCACATCATTTATGGGTTTACTGGAGAAGGACTGCCACCAGCTGGGACAATCAAGTTACCAGTCACGACGGGGGAAGCCCCCAAGCATGAAACCGTGATGACTGAGTTTTTGATTGTTGACTGCCCGTCTGCCTACAATGTGGTTATTGGTCGACCACTACTCACCAACTTGCATGTGGTAGTTTCAATTTGGCACCTATCTATGAAGTTCCCGACCAGCGCTGGCATAGGCTGTGTCCAAGGAGACCAAAGGGAAGCTAGAGAGTGCTATAATGCCTCGATAGCTAAGGCGAAGAAAGGTGCCAAGGAGAACAACATGATTGTGTGTGTTAAGAAAGAGGAGGTGAATGAGATGGATGTGGACCAGAGTCTTGTAGTAGTGAACGACGAAGAGATGTTAGAGGAGTGTAGCCAGGAGAGCACTCCTAGTTTAAAAGAGCAGAAGACCCCATCCGGTGATGAAGTCACCAAATAGGGTGTTGCCCAAAGCGAGGGAAGAGATTTTGATCCTCACTTTGGGGATTATGAAAGTGATGTGGGACCGTCCGAGGAGTTGGAGGAGGTCCCTATAGATGAGAACGACCCGACGAGAGGGGTCAAGATTGGAAAGAAGTTGAAAGCTGAGGTGAGAGTACAGCTGATAGAATTCTTGCGAAGGAATCAAGATGTCTTCGCCTGGTCTCACAAGGATATGGTGGGTAACTCACCAACTGTGATCAGCCATGTGCTCAACGTGGATGAAAGATATCCAGCAGTACAGCAGAAGAGGAGATTGCTTGACAAGGATCGAGCAAAGGCTCTTAAGGAGGAGGTAGAGCGATTGAAGGAGAACGGGTTTATCAGAGAGGCATACTACCCAGCTTGGGTTTCAAACCCAGTGTTGGTGCACAAACCCAATGGAAAGTGGAGGATTTGTGTAGATTTTACTGATCTAAACAAAGCGTGCCCGAAGGATTGCTTTCCTTTACCGAGAATAGACCAGTTGGTAGATGCAACCTCTGGTCACGAGACCTTGTCCTTCATGGATGCGTACTCGGGGTACAACCAGATCAGCATGCATCCTCCTGATGAAGAGCATACCAGCTTCCGAACAGATATAGGGCTATACTGCTATAGGGTCATGCCCTTCGGATTGAAGAATGCAGGAGCTACCTACCAGGGCTTGGTGAATGGTATGTTTCGTGACTTAATCGGCAAGAGCATGGAGGTATACGTAGACGATATGCTAGTGAAGTCAAAGGAAGCTGAGGGGCACGTGGGAGACTTAGAGGAGTGCTTTGCAATATTGAGGAAGTATAACATGAAGTTAAACCCCCTCAAGTGTTCATTTGGAGTGGGTTCTGGAAAATTCCTTGGGTTTATTGTTAACTCCCCAGGAATAGAGGCAAACCCGGAAAAGATCAAGGCTCTCATAGAGATGAAGTCTCCAACAAGAATAAAGGATGTGCAAAGCTTGACTGGGTGGATTGCGGCTCTAAGCAGGTTCGTTTTGAAATCAACGGACAAGTGCGTCCTGTTTTTTAACCTCCTTAAAGGAGGCAAGAAGTTTGAGTGGACCGCAGAATGTGAACAAGCTTTCCAGGCGATAAAGGAGCATTTGGCCCAACCTCCTATTCTTTCCAAGCCAGTTGATGGAGAAGACCTATTTCTGTACCTTGCAGTCACGGAGCACGTTGTTAGTGCTGCCTTAGTACGTGAGGAGGATAAGGTGCAGCACCCGGTATATTATGTTAGCAAGAAATTGATAGGAGCGGAGTCTCGGTATCCCATGATAGAGAAGTTGGTTTACTGCTTGGTACTTGCATCACGAAAATTGCGGCCATACTTCCAGGCACACCCCATCAAGGTCCTTACTGACCAGCCTCTTCGCCAAGTTTTACAGAAGCCGGAGTCGTCTGGTCGGCTACTTAAATGGGCGGTTGAGCTAGGCCAATTTGAAATCAAGTACCAACCAAGGACTGCTATTAAAGGTCAAGCTTTGGCAGATTTCATCGCTGAATGTACCGGAATCGCTGAGGTCTCCGACGAGCAAGAAGGTGTTACTAGGCAGAAAGAAGAAATTCCTACTTGGCAACTTTTTGTTGATGGGTCGTCAAATGAGCACCATTCAGGAGCTGGGATAATATTAGTCATACTAGAGAAGCACCGAATTCATTGTGCACTAAGATTCGGATTTAATGCTTCTAACAATGAGGCAGAGTGTGAAGCCCTTTTAGCAGGCTTGCGACTGGCTAAAGATGTACGTGCCAGATCGGTGGAAATAAACAGTGATTCCCAATTGGTGGTCTATCAAGTATTGGGGGAATACCAGGCAAGGGGCCTACGCATGGTGGCATACTTAAACAGAACCAAAGATTTGTTAGCCCAGTTCGAGGAGTATACCATCAAGCTAGTACCACGAGAGCAGAATTCCAATGTCGATGCTCTAGCAAAGCTTGCTAGTGTGAAAGACACCGAAACTCTGAATATAGTTCCAGTAGAATACTTGGTGGAGCCGAGCATTGATAAACAAGAGGCCATGCCGATCATGATAGTCGATACTTGGATGACTCCCATCATTGCTTACCTTAAGCAAGGGCTCCTCCCAGATGGTCGTAATGAAGCAAGGAAGGTTATGAGACAAGCTGCTAGATACACCATGGTAGATGGAGTGTTGTATAGGAGAGGGTATTCCCTACCTCTACTCAGGTGCATAACACCCGACCAGTCAAAGAGCATACTAGCTGAGGTGCATGAGGGGTTTTGTGGAGATCATGCTGGGGGGCAGAGTCTATCTAAAAAGATCTTGAGGCAAGGGTTTTTCTGGCCTACCATGAACGAGGACTCTATGGAATACGTGAGGAGGTGTGACAAATGCCAAAGATTTTCTAAAGTACCCAGAGCGCCCCCAAATGTCTTGAAGCAAATGCAAAGTCCGTGGCCTTTTGCAGTGTGGGGTATTGATCTGATCGGGAAGTTGCCCAAAGGAAAAGGAGGAGTGCAGTTTGCAGTGGTTGTGGTAGATTATTTTACTAAGTGGACTGAAGCCGAGCCATTAGCCACGATCACATCGAAGAAAGTATTGGACTTTGTGGTTAAGAACATAATATGTCGCTATGGTCTACCTAAGAAGATAGTGTCTGACAATGGCACCCAATTCGACAGTGACATATTCACCGATTTTTGCACTCGGCATGGCATCACCAAAAGTTTCTCCTCGGTAGCCCATCCTCAAGCCAATGGGCAGGTTGAAGCGGTAAACAAAACATTGAAGGACACTCTAAAAAAGCGCCTGGAGCAAGCTAAGGGTGCTTGGGCAGAAGAGTTACCAGAGGTCCTTTGGTCGTATAGGACTACTGCTCGAACGGAAACTGGTCATACCCCATTCTCTTTGGCATATGGGTATGAGGCCATGCTACCTATGGAGATAGATCCACCATCTCATAGAAGGACCATGTACAACCAAGAGGAGAACCATCAGTTGCTAGCAGAATCATTGGACTTCCTCGAAGAGAGAAGAGAGGAGGCAAGCCTAAGAGTTGTTGCTCATCAGCAAAAAGTGGCATGCTACTTCAATTCCAGAGTGCGAGATCAAAAGTTCCAGGTCAGAGATTTGGTCCTTAGAAAGGTGTTTGTAAGAGACCCAGCAGCTGGTGTGCTAGGACCAAACTGGGAAGGGCCGTATCAAATTGAGCAAGTCTTGCCGCCCGGCACCTACAAGCTTGCTCGGTTGAATGGAGAGCTGATCAGGAAATACTGGAATGGCGAGCACTTGAGAAAATATTATCAATAAATACTGCTTGCAGAGTAGTAGCTTTGTATCAAGTGCTTAACTTGTTATTTAAGTTTTTTGTTTGTGAACTGGTTATTTGCTACCCAGTTACATTATTTTGAACAATGTTATTTTGTTTGGAACTCGTTGTTAGACATGTTTTGTCACTTATTATTATGAGTAATAAAAGAGACCACGCGCAGCGTGGTCGAATCTTGCTACAAATTTTGCATATGTGTTGATTATTTTTGCTTGGCAATGTTCAACTGTCATAATGATTTAAACAAAACAGGTCTTCTAAAAGCTAAGTGTAAATGTATACCGGACAGTGTTCAACTGGTCGGTATCATGATGTGAAGGACCAACATTTAGATAATGTTTTTGTAGTGGTCAACTACTGAAATATGTTCGTATATTTTATGTGTTTCACGAGTAGTAACTACTCGGACAAATTCGGTCAAGTAGCAAGTGATCAAGGATTTATCAACCCTCAATCACTTGAGGGGCACATAGGGTATACTGGGTTGTACTTCAACACAGGCAATAAGAGCACGAGCAAATATATCTGTTTTTGGGCTGACTTGTAAGATTGGAAGTCTAAAAAAGCCATTAAGCTAACTTGTTCAACAAAGCTTAAGTAACTTAGAATTTTAAAAATTTTAAGTTAGAAACAATATTCGTGCAATGATAAAATTTATGCTCATAAAAAGTTAGAGCAATAAGAGCATGAGGAAGTATATTTAGTATGGACTTATGGAATGGTTAGAATTTCTAAGTTAGAAAACTAAATACTCATGTGAAGTTTAAGGCATCCAGGAACTTTACTATTCACAATAAAGACTTAAAAGTTTAGAGTTAGTCAAAAAAAAAGAGTAAAGTGCTAAGTGTCAAAATAGCTCACTAATCCGAGCAACAATATACAAAGTAAAGCAAACAATGATAAACTATGATAAGGAGTCACTGGCGTGCTTCTCTGATGGGTTGATCAACCCCCTCCTCGGCTTCAGCTGCTCCTCTTGCTCGAAATGATAAGGCAGAGGAGGCGGGAGCAGGTGCAGGAGGATTGGCAGCTTCTTCAGCAGCCCTTGCTTCGCATCTGGCAAGCTCCTCTGTCTGAACCTCCTTGGTGAAAAAATCGAGATTGAGAGGTTTGTTCAGCTTCCAGACCTGATAAAAGCAGTCGAAGCTGGCCTCCTCAAAGCGAATTAAATCAAGCTCCTTTTCTTGTTTCAACTCTTCATTTTCGCTGATCAGTCTCTCATTATCTCGAGCTAACTCCTTGTTCTCGAGGGATAGCTTCTCCAGTTGGGCTGTCAAGGAATTGTTGTTTTGAACCTGCTGCTGATTCTCATCAGAAAGTTTCCTGATAGACTCATCCTGTTCAGCTATGGTTTTCTCTGCCTGCTCCAACTTGGATCTGGAGTCTTTTTCTGAAGCCGTTAAAGTCTCTACCGTAGCCTGGGCCTCCACCAGTTGATCGTTTAGCACCTTGATCAACTCCTGGTAATCTACCACTCGGAGATGAGCGTGACTGATGGTGACAAGTGACTGCATGAGAGACAAAAGGTTATTACAAGCAAAAATATTAATAACAAATTATTTTAAGACAAAATACCTACCTTCATCAGTTGAGCAAGCCCTCTTCTCAGGACGACTTCAATGCTAAGCCGAGGGTAGGATTCGAAGCTTTGGAGCATTGAAGCGTCATGGTCGATCTCCTCAAGCATTCCTTTTCCTAAGTCACTGGCAGCGCGAAGGACCTCACTCGAGCTACCCATGCGGGTAGGAGCTAAGCTCGCAGAGGGAGGAAGCGAAGAGGGAGTCAGTGGCGGGAGTGTAGTCGGTCCCTCAGGTTGTCTCCCTTGACTGGATGGTACTACCTTCGGAATCTTCCTCGGGGGCATGGAGCCACTTCCATCACCAACTTTCCTTTTTGGAGCAGAAGCAACGCACTGTCTGAACATGTCTGGATCTGCAAAAGAGGAAAACACAAAATTGTTAGAGATATAAACATAATAAAATGTACATGAGTATATACTACAATTTTGTTACTCTCGAATCACCAAATTATCAAAAATATTCCTATGTTCACTAGACATATGTTACCTGCGTTGAGGATCTGATCGAGGAACTCATCCTCGTCGTCCGAGGATGAGCTAAGTTCCCCCTCAACCTAAATAGCCTTTCCCTTCCCGGGTTGAGCGGGAATGGCAAATCTGCGCTGAGGTTCAGGCTCCCTAATGACCAGGTCACCAGGTCTACGAGAGAGCGGAGAAGGTCCAGGAGAAAGCTGATCAGTCACTAGCTCCATGCCCGCGTTGGACTGATCAGTCGTGTTGTTCTCCCCGGTGGTACTTTCCACCGCCATATCTTGATCACACGGCACCAGGCCCACCATCTGAAGGAGGTCCAAAGTGACCAATTTTTTCACATCCTTCTCCCTAAGACTCATGCTAGCCAACTTCTCGGCCCGCTCAAACATCCCCTTAGTAGGCAATGGTCGCTCGAATGGACCCGCACGTGTAAAGGCCAAGTTGTTGGCCTCAATGTCCAATGTAAGGAAGTATTCTTTGTGATACTTCCCGGGGTTCGATTTGTGAGAGATACCATTGAGATATGTAATCCCCCTATGCCTATGGTAGAAGTGGAAGAAGCTCGTGTTGTTGTGGGAAGGATTGGTCCTAAGGTCAAACAAGTAGTGCACCTCATGAGGGGTGGGCTCGTCCCAACCATGCAGGAAGTAGAGGAAGTACAATGCAGAGAGTGCCTGGATCCCATTCTGTGCGATCTGGAATGGGGAGACATTGAAGTAATCCACTACAGACCGGAAATATGGGTGTAGCGGAAGTGTCGCTCGGCGTGCACATGGTGCCTGGACCAGGCGCAGTATGTTCCACCAGGCCTATTGGCTCTTTGATGAGAGCCCGGACATATCACTTTTGCCTCGCTCAAGCCTAAAGCTTCAATGTGAACAATGCGGGATTAAGCTTTGAAGCTTCGGCAATGAACCAGGAAGGTTCTTCTTCTCCCTCCTTACGTGGCCTCTGGACAGCCAAGTCCTGGATCGCGGTAGCAAATTTCTGAGAAGGTTTCTCTGAAGTTGTGGCAGTGCGAGCGTGACTGCGCTTTACCACCTTCTGCACCGCCCTGCGGGCAACCTGTGGATCCTGTTCCTGAGGAAGTCTGTTGGATTGTTTCACCCTCATCGTCGATTGAGAAACTTGTTGAAGGAACTGTTCCTCGTGGAGGAGATACAAAGCTGAGCGAGGGAGGATCTGCTTGAAGCGGCGGAGGCGGTCCTCTGGAGTACAACCGGTGGACGAGTTTGGTGAGGAATCGCTATTTAGAGAAGTCTCGATTGATTGCGGGATGGATGTATCGGAGTCCGTATGGTTGTCACCTCCCCTATAGTCAGAGCGATTCATCTACAAAAATGAATAAAACATGGGGAGGTGAGTAACCATACAGAGAAAATTCAACAAGAATAAAATTTATTTTTATACTTAGAAAATTTTATCTAAGTTATAAAAATATAGCACATAAGGAAAAAAAATAATCTTAATGCCCAAAAGTGCCTATAAAGTACTTGAGGTATTTAAGGTCACTAAAATTTATGGAAATGGAAAATTTTGGGGTTTTCCAAAGAGGTTGTATTCCCTATATGTGCATGTGTGCATGCCAAAGGGCTGGGTATGCGTTTAAAAGATATTGAAGAAGGCCGAAGCCTAGGAGAGTGGGTGTGATCCGATCGGACCACATGGTGGATTCAAAGGAAAAGGAGTAAGTGCATCGCTCAGAAGCCTATGCATTTTAGAGTGTGCGACCGAGGAGACGTTCAGCAGCTTGCCTCCATGCGAGCCCAGCACCAAGCCATTCATGAGGTGTCCGATCGGACACAGCCTGACCGAGGAGAGGTTCATTAGCCTTGCATCCGTACGAACCCAGCACCAAGCCATCCACGATACGTCCGATCGGACATGGCGCGTCCGAGAGGATGCGCACCCCACGATCCGAGTGTTCGGGCGCCTAGCGCGCCTTGTGCCTCCGAGGCTACTAGCCACTAACAGCCCGTTATGTCCGATCGGATATGGGCATCCAAGAAGGTTCAAAATGTGGTCCGATCGGACCACATACTTGCCCAGATTTTTCTTGGCAAACCATATGAGCAAAACCCTTAACTATACACTCTTCCTACCTCAAACCCAAATCGAATGGGCAAGGCCCTAAAATCCCTATCTTAAACACACTTCTTCATTTCACACATACAAAAACAAGATCAAAGCATGGAAATGAAAAGTTTTTTTTCATGTTCTTGAAAACCCATTATACTATCAAAAACCCCAAAACCCATACTCATATTCATGTCAAATTAGCCCATTTGTCTTGAAATTCCTATGAAATTAAAGGTAATTTCGGGTTACCCATACCACAAACATCATCAAAGCCACAAGCTAACACATTGTACAAGCATTCATAAGAAGCTATAAGAAGTTTCGACCATGGCATGGCTTCCCTAGAAATATTTTGAAAAATTATAACAATGTAAAGGCATGGGAAAGAAGACTTACTCAAGGTTGGAGACCCTTTGGCTTTCTTGAAGATTGCTTGAAGAAGGAGAGCTTCCCTTGAAGTTCTTGGAGTTTCGGCAAGAAGAAGAGAAGTCTTGGGGATTTCGGCCAAAAGGGAAAGAAGAAGATGAGAGGTTTTTGAAAAATGTGATTTTTGCTTGTGTGAAGAAAAGTGTGTAAAGTTGGGTTATTTAAAGGGAAAAAAAGTGGGTTTATTGTTTATTTTTGGACCTTTGGCATTCTGGGACTATTTTTTCTCTCCACGATCATGGGTAGTTTTTTGCAGTGATCGTGGGTCTGCTACATGGAGATGAACAGTTATTATTTTTTATAATGACGTCAGCTGGAGAAAAAGTTTATTATATGAATGTATCATATAATAAACTTGGGGGGCAAATATTATCCCAAAATTTGAAAAGGATGATGTGGCAATAAAATTGACACGTGGCATGAATTAGTTGGGTGATTTGGCTTAGCAGTAGCCCAATGCATCAGTGAAAATTTTGGACTGCTTGAGAGATGCCATAGTCAAGTCAAATACACCCGAGGGGAATGTTTGGGCTAAGGTGTGCTTGGCTCAGACCCCAGTTCGAAGAGCCCAAGTGTTTGGTTCAAACCCAAGTCCAAGGAGCTTAAAAGATGAGTTTGGACTTTGGCTCGAGGGAAAAAAGCAGCAGGTCCGATCGGACCTTAGCATGAGGAGCCTCCCAAGTGTTTGGCTCGGATGTGTCCGAGGTAAGTTTCCTAGGTGGTTGGCTCGGACCTATCCGAGGTAAAAGGCTAAGGAGGAGAAGTCCTATGCAAGCCAAAAGATGGACTTAGATTTTGGCCAAGGAAAGGCTACGCAAGGTCCGATCGGACATAGTTGGAGGAGCCTAGGGCTTGCCTCAGACCTATCCGAGGTGAGATGCCAAAGGAGGTTGCCTCGGACTTGTCCGAGGTGAGATGCCAAAGGAAGTTTCCTCGGACCTATCCGAGGTGAGATGCCAAAGGGAGATGCCTCGGACTTGTCCGAGGTGAGATGCCAAGGAGGGTGGCTCGGAACACCTTGGTCCGAGGAGAAGGCAAGAGGAGAATGCCTCGGACCACCTTGGTCCGAGGAGAAGGCCACACAAGGTCCGATCGGACCTAAGTTGGAGGAGGTTGGCTCAAAGTTATCCGAGGTAAGAAGCCAAGAAGATTGCCTCGGACCTATCCGAGGTGAGAGGCCAAGGAAGTTGGCTCGGACCACCTTGGTCCGAGGAGAGCCAAGCATGCATGACCTTGGTCCGAGGAGAGCCATGCATATATCACCTTGGGCCAAGGAAAGCTTGGAGGAGTATTTCTGACCAATACTTGCATGTAATCAACATGCGTGTGTTTGACCAGGAGACTACGTCAAGATCCCCGGAACGACTTCAGCAAGAATCGGTCTGGGCACCCAGGAATCTCTCATTCCTCACTCAAATTGAGGAATCAGTTGTATTTTAAATATTTCTTGTAATTTAAATATAATATGAATAATAAAATATCCCTATCTAAAGGTGATATCAGTTGAGGATCCTAGGCCTATAAATAAAGGGTTGGTGGGATCGTAAAAGGACTTTTGGCAAATTGAGAGTTAATCTGTGTTCTAGAGAGAGAAAGTGTGTTTTTCCTGAGAGAACCCCTTTTTTGTATTCTGGAATATTTACACTGAAAGAAACTCAGTTGACACTGGTTCATCTGATCTTGAGTGTGAATACAGTAATAAAATCTCTAAGTGGATTAGGCTATTACCGACTATCGAGGCTGAACCACTATAAAATCTCGTGTTATTTACTTTTATTGATTAAACTGTCTATTGTCGTTTACATTCTCTTGAAGGCTTGTCGTTATTGTCGTTCTCACGTCGTTGGCTAAAAACACAGTCAACAGTTGTTATGTTTTATATCTTATTTTTGTGTTATATTTTTTTTTGGAGTTGATAAATATTTTGGTTGGTTTTGAATTATTATTTTTATATCTTTAATGAATTTATTTTTGTAAATATAAACAGATTTGAGATTTATATTTCAAACCGAAAGATGGGCCTGGTGGGAAGATTGTGTACACATCAGATTATGATTATATAAAAGTGATCAAGGCGAATCTTTCGAATGAACAACTTGCTATGTTGAGGGAATCGGCTGCAGGATGTCACGGGCCACCAACTTCGACTCTCGAATAGACGGAACGTGCGGCACTTGTTAGCACTTTTAACTAGCAAGTCAGCCTAGAATTCACACCTGCGGCAAGCAAACTCAATTGTTAGCCACGTTACAAGTCTCACACAAGTAAGGGCAATTATGAAGCGGGAGCAAACACGAGGCAAGCTATCCAGAGGCAACATCCCACACAACAATCAGAGCCAACAACACAGTCAAGTGGCACGCAATGGCCCAACGAAGGTAACAAACAAGCAACACATAGACTATAAAGAATGCATACACAAAGGGACATGGCAAAGCATCATTTTATTCATATAAGGCCTTGATAGGGCAAGGGAGTACACAGCTTAAGCCCCTATCTGCTGGTGGCCATGGTGCTTCCTTAAGTCACCAGGTCACCCCCCCCCCCCCCCCTTAAGGAGCATTCTAAGCAAATGAAGTCTTCCCAGGAACATATATGATTTTCTTCTGGGAGACATATGCATAATTACAAAAGTGCCATTCCCTACCCCTGAGGTTACTTGGTGCAAGACTTGACTAATGATCAAGCACCAAGGCATGCTTATACATACAAAATGGCCCCCTGGAGATGTGCCATGACGCAGCACGTCACACTCTCCCCCACTTAAATCTTCGGCGTCCTCGACGAACTTGCCCTATGCTGATCTTCAATCTTCTGCGTATGCTTGTGCAAGTCCTCCGCCCTTTCCCAGCAAATTTCTTCATCTCCGAGCCCTTTCCACTTCACAAGAAACTCTTTCTTCTTCTTTCTATCCACGACCACGGTCCTCTCTGCTAGGATTTCTTCAGGTTGTCTGCTGCTTCGTGGCTTGACGCTGACTCCTTCTCTGGTAGACTGGTTGCGCGCTGGCTCTTCTGGATCTTCATGATACGGTTTGAGGTTGCTGACGTGCAAGACCGGGTGTATCTTCATCCATTCTGGTAAGCTAACTTTGTAGGAGGTCAGGCCCACTTTCGAGATGACTGGAACAGGACCCTCGTATTTGCGGACGAGTATGATGTCCTTATTCCCTCGGAATCTCAGTTGCTCGGGCCTCAGCTTGATCATCACTAAGTCGCCTGCTTTGAATTCCAGCGGTCGTCTCTTCTGATCTGCCCATTTTTTCATTCTCTTTGATGCCTTCTCTAGGTAGGCTCGGGAAATCTCGGTGGTTTTCTTCTAGTCTTTCGCGAAATTGAAGGCTCTCGGATTTCTTCCGCGATACTCATCCACTGTGTGGGGTAACAGCGGTTGCTGACCGTTAACAACTTCAAAAGCGCTTTTGTTTGATGAAGAACTCTTCTGAGAGTTGAAACAAAATTGAGCTACATCTAGTAGATGCGGCCAATTCTTTTGGTTAGCACTGACGAAGTGCCGCAAGTACTCTTCTAGCATCCCATTGAATCTTTCAGTTTGTCCATCAGTTTGAGGATGGTAGCTCGAGGAAATATTTAGTTGTGACCCCAAAAGGTTGAATAACTCCGACCAGAAGGTCCCTGTGAATCTTCCATCACGGTCACTAACTATATTTTGGGGTACTCCCTAATACTTAACTACATACTTGAAGAAAAGTCTTGCTGTCTCTTTTGCCGAGCAATATTTTGACACCGGTATGAAGGTTGCATACTTTGAAAATCTGTCCACGATCACTAAGATCGCACTCAAGTCTCCCGTCTTCGGTAAACTAGTAATGAAGTCAAGCGACACACTCTCCCATGGTCGGCTTGGGACTAACAAAGGTTCTAACAACCCTGGCGTCTTGTGTCTCTCCACTTTGTCTTGCTGGCAGGTGAGACAGGTTTTGGTATACTCCACGATATCGTCGCGCATTTGTGGCCAGTAGTACCCCTGCTTCAACAAGGCATGGGTTCTCTGCCACCCTGGATGACCCGCCCACAATGTGTCGTGACACTCACTCATTAGTGTCCTCTGCAAATCTCCCGTCTTTGGAACATATAAGCGGCCACCCTTGGCCCACAAAAGATCGTCCTCTATCCAAAATTGGCGAGTCTTCCCCTCTTTTGCGAGATTCATGATGGTCTTCACCACCGGGTCTTTCACCAGGTTCTCCTTAATGCGCTCCCGAAGTGGAGTGGTCACCATGCTAGCTGACATATTTGCTAGCAATTTTAGAGCCGCTAACTCAGCTTTGCGACTCAGGGCATCAGCTGCCTGGTTTAGACGGCCCGCCTTGTGTTCGAAGTGAAATTCGAATTCTGCTATGAACTCTTGCCATCGTGCTTGTTTAGGGGAAAGCTTTGGCTGGGTGAGGAAATGACTCACCGCTGCATTATCTGTTTTCACCACAAACTTCGACCCCAACAAGTAGTGCCTCCACACTCGTAGACAATGAATTACTGCGAGAAGCTCCTTCTCTTGGGCAGTGTACCGCCTCTCTACCTCCGTGAGTTTGCGGCTTTCATAAGCTACGAGGTGGCCCTCTTGTACAAGCACCCCTCCCAAGGCAAAATCAGACGTGTCTGTCTGCACTTCAAAGGGCCTACCAACATCTGGTAAGGCTAAGACAGGATCTCGCATCATGGCTTCTTTCAGACTCTTAAATGCTTCGACACATCTATCGGTCCACGTCCAAGTTACACCCTTCTTCAACAACTCTGTCAAGGGTGTCGCCCTTCTTGAATAGCCCTCCACAAATCTCTGATAAATAGTTGGCTAAACCAAGGAAAGAGCGTAATTCCTTCAAATTTGTGGGGGCCTTCCAGTCTTGAATGGCCTGCACCTTCTCTAGAACCATGCGGATCCGACCACGTTCTACTATGTGGCCTAGGAACTTGATTCTCTCTTGTGCGAAGGAGCATTTCTCTCGCTTCACATAGAGTTGGTTCTCTCTCAATTTCTGAAACACTTGAGATAAGTGTCGTTGATGTTCTTCTATTGTAGAGCTATAGACCACAATGTCATCCAAGTAGACTACCACGAACTTGTCTAAGTATTCCTGGAAAACTTGGTTCATCAACGTACAGAACGTGGCTGGTGCGTTTGTCAACCCAAACGGCATGACTCGAAACTCGTATGCCTCATATCGAGTCACACACGTTGTCTTCGGCTCATCCCCTTCTGCTATCCGCACTTGATAGTAGCCTGATCTTAAGTCCAGTTTTGTAAAAAATTTCGCTCCACTCAACTGGTCGAATAAGTCGGCGATCAAGGGAATGGGGTATGTATTACGCACTGTCACCTTATTGAGAGCCCGGTAATGAATACATAGTCTCAAGCTCCCGTCGTGCTTTTTCTGAAATAGCATGGGTGCACCATATGGTGCCTTCGATGGCCTGATGAAGCCTTCCTCTAGTAAATCCTTCAACTGCTTCCTCAGTTCTGCTAGTTCGGGGGGCGCCATTCTATAGGCCGCCTTTGCAGGTGGTTTGGCTCCCGGCACCAGCTCAATCTGGTGATCAATCCCCCTTCTAGGTGGTAAGGCTTTGGGGAGTTGGTCTGGCATCACATCCCCATACTTCTTCAAGACCATTCGAATTTCTGGTGGGATCACTTTATCCACCGTATCCTCGTATATTGTGGGTAGGATAATATACGTGGGCTTTTGTCTTCTCACGCCCTTCTTCAACTACAAGGCTGACAGCAGCTTGGTTTCTGGGGGCTGCTCTACCTTAGCAGGCACCACTGCAGGTGTCTCCCCCATTATGAGTAAGCTTCCCGTAGCTGGGATGGGAATGGCTCCCTTTTCCGTAAGGAAGTCCATACCCAATATCACATCAAAGTCGTCCATTCGCACGACCACCAAGTCAGTCTGCCCCTCCCACGAGCCAATCTTCATGTTCACCTTTTTAGCCACGCCGGTTGTGGCCAAGGCTTCTGAGTTAACCGCATTCATGCGGCCATGGTCGTTCTCCCATTTTAGTCCCAGACGTTTAGCTTCGATCTCCGAAATGAAGTTGTGAGTGGCGCCCGTGTCGATCATCACACTTCCGGCCATCTTACCGTTTAGGGCGGCGTCCACATACATTAGTCCCTTTCTGGGGGTCTTCTTCACTTTCGCACCGTGTTTCTTGAGAGCATTCAGCATCCGGAGGGCACCCATGTGCGTATACTCCTCCTCCTCCTCCTCTACGTTGTTTTGTTCTGCTTGGGCAAATGTCGCCTGGAGGGCACTCATCTGGCCTTTGTGAGGGCACTCTATTGACTTATGAGGCCCGGTACAGATCCAACATGTAAGAGGCTTCTTGAACTGGGGGTTGCCACCTTTGCTAGAAGCGTTAGACTCCACAATCCTTTTCTCTCCTCCCCCACTCTTGCTCTGCCAAGACTTCCCAAACTTTTTACTCCCAGCATTAGTTCCACTAGTCGACGGATTGGTCTTCTTGGATTGAATGTTCCCTGATGAGTAATCAGTTAATCGTTCAGCAGCAGCCTGAGCAGTGGCTAGGTCAGCCACTCTCTGTCTCTCGAGATCTTGCTTTGCCCAAGGCTTCAGACCCTCTAAAAACGCAAAGAGTTTGTCCACTTCGGACATGTCTTTTATATCTAGCATCAATCCAGAGAATTTCTTAACATATTCTCGGATTGTGCCAGTGTGCTTCAGCTCTCTCAACTGGCGTCGAGCTATGTAGGCAACATTTTCTGGGAGAAACTGCGTCTTCAACTCTCTCTTGAGATCTTCCCAGGTTGTTATGGTGTATCTGCCGTTCTGAATATCGTCATACTTTGTCCTCCACCACACTTTGGCATCCGCAGACAAGTACATCGTCGCCATGGCCACCTTGCCATCTTCCGATTCAGCTCTCACGGCTCGGAAGTAATGCTCCATATCAAAAAGGAAGTTCTCCAAGTCCTTTGCGTCTCTAGCCCCACCATAAGGCCTCGACTCCGGGACTTTTACTCTGCCATATTCCATGCCAATGGGTCCGGTTGCAGGCTGGCTCCCAACTGCCCTCATGGTGAGGTTGAGCTTGGTGTTCATCTCCAACATTTCCTCTTTAATTGCCTCAACCGACACCCTGCAATTCTCTACAAGGTCATTTAATGATTCTTGTAGGTCCTTCATCGCTCGTTCCATTGCCTCCATACGTTCCTCCCTCTGAGGACTATGGGATGTGCTTGAAAGGTTTTCTCTCCTCTCGATTGCTGTTATGCGGGCCAGCAGATTGGTCGTATCCCGCTCCAACACAGCCACGCGGTTTAGTGCGTTAGTCGTCTCCGGTTCTGGCCTGACAGATCTAAGATCCCTGACTCTTTCGTCCAGGCCATCTAGCTCTCCAACGCGCCTCTCCAGCGCTTCAATCCGTTGAGTGTTGCCCACCATCCTGCAGGGTCCCCAATCTTTCTCAAACTTAGCTCTGATACCAACTGTCACGGGCCGCCAACTTCGACTCTCGAATAGACGGAACGTGCGGCACTTGTTAGCACTTTTAACTAGCAAGTCAATCTAGAATTCACACCTGCGGCAAGCAAACTCAATGGTTAGCCACGTTACAAGTCTCACACAAGTAAGGGCAATTATGAAGCAGGAGCAAACACGAGACAAGCTATCCAGAGGCAACATCCCACACAACAATCAGAGCCAACAACACAGTCAAGTGGCACGCAATGGCCCAACGAAGGTAACAAACAAGCAACACATAGACTATAAAGAATGCATACACAAAGGGACATGGCAAAGCATCATTTTATTCATATAAGGCATTGATAGGGCAAGGGAGTACACAGCTTAAGCCCCTATCTGCTGGTGGCCATGGTGCTTCCTTAAGTCACTAGGTCACCCCCCCCCCCCCCCTAAGGAGCATTCTAAGCAAATGAAGTCTTCCCAGGAACGTATATGATTTTTGTCTGGGAGACATATGCATAATTACAAAAGTGCCATTCCCTACCCCTGAGGTTACTTGGTGCAAGACTTGACTAATGATCAAGCACCAAGGCATGCTCATACATACAAAATGGCCTCCTGGAGATGTGCCATGACGCAGCACGTCATACTGGACACCTTATCGAAATCAATCATTTCGATTATTAGTCACAACTCATGCACCATGTATCTTTTAGAGAGGCTAAACAACCAAACACTAATGAGATTTGGTTTTATGTTGGTGAGAAGAGAATTAGGTTCAGTATGACTAAGTTTGGTCTTATAATTGGATTGGAGTGCGTTGGAGATTCATATTTGTCTCATTTTTCCCAAGTTGAAAATGGGATGTGTGACAGATACTTTCCTGACTAAACTGTCAAGTATGGAGATACCAAGAAAAGGTGTACAGTCAAGTACAGAAATGATGATGTGGCTGTGAAATTTGGATGTAGTTTGATTTTCTTTGAAATCCTATCATTCAGTTGTTGGAAGCTATATTCACTTGGTATGAGTATGTCAGTCACCTGTAAAGTCCTTGTATGTAAAATGGTCTTCCCAAATATCATTGTAGTAAACATAAACAATGGTCATTGTTTGAATGAAAATAAAAAAGCATTGGTTTATATCCTCTAATAGATATTATAAAATTCAATTGTTTAGCTCATTAAAAAATATCAAAATATAAACAAAATAGAGGTACTGTATATATTGTATATATTATATATATATATTACGAAATAAATGATTATGTCTATTTCTTTGTCTTTTTCAATTGAGTTTAATATGTTTCAAATTATGTATTTGTAATTATACTTTAATGTAAATTTTTTTATATGTCTTATATTGAGTAGTGATAAGCAAATCTAAGACAGGTTTTGTATATATGATTTATAAACATAACGAAGTAAATGATTTGTTATTATTTTTTTCAATTGTTTTTAATAATTTTCATATTATGTTTTGCATATACACTTTATGTAGTTTTTTTATATGCATTATATTGAGTAGTTATAAACAAATCTATTTGAATATGTATATTTTATCATCACAATATTCAAAGATTCATAGATTATTATATGTATGTGAATATCGATGTAACACCCTGGATAACCAAGGTCATCACACTGTGTGATTATAAAAGTGTAAGACTTGCTAATCAAGTCATATAGTTGAAAACATGACCCTAAAGTCGTAATTAGGTTAGGGTTAAAATATTTTGGTCATAAACAAGAAATTTCTCATTAAAAATAAACGTTTAATACATGGGATCCCAAAATAGGTTTTAAAGGACAGTTTACAAATTTTCAAAGTTTATGTACAACCACAAGCCACTCTAATGGAAAAATAGGCACTTTAGGTTCTCATGTCCCTGTACCATCCCTCGGCCGTGGCGGCCGATCAGCTGACTATGTGCATTCTGCCCCAGAGCTCTCCAACTCAGGACTAGTCCCCCTTGCCCTTGCCTTTACCTGCACCACGTAGCACCCGTGAGCTAAGGCCCAGCAAGAAAATCATATTACAGAGCATAATCAATAGTCCGACAATTCACAAATCATCAATCAGATACTCAGCAGGCCACATTGTTCACATAATCGATGATATCAATTTACAAACTAATAATCAATCATCCAGATAATAAACATGCCATAATCATAAGATTAATAACAATAAACATATCACACAATATCCAGGGTCGGCGCTCTTAGGCCGCACCCTCTGATTGTCCCACTGACTCCGGCTCGCTTAGCCCGAGCTCGGTGATTATATACTTAACCTCAACTACCAATGGATGAGCCGCGTCCTTGTGCGCCATTATTAATTCTGACACTCTTAGGCCGTTTATTTCATGTTCACATGGCATAATACCATCATACAATATTACATGCAAGTATAGGGAACTCTTAGTCCCAACATAACCACATGACCGGGTGCAGTTTTCTTACCTTTGATTCCGAGCGCTTTGGCTAATTGAGGTGACCCTCGAGTACGATCCCATCTGAGCCATAGCGTACACCTAGTCACAACCATAAAATATAATCCTCATTAACATTCAATTCCGTAACCCAACTTTGGAACCAATCCCAAGCTCTCGGGAAGCCCAATTCCACCAAACGGAGTGGTGGAATCGACCCCCGAGCCCCCAAGCGAAAACCCTAAGAAAAATATCCAAAACCCATTTCTGGAGGCAGGGCAGCGCTACATGGTGGGCACTATAGCTCTAGAGTCAGTGACTTAAGCCCCCCTGAAAACGTGGCCTAGCGCTGTAGCGCCCCCTACCTAGCGCTACAGCCAGCACATGCAAACTTTTCTGGGTTTTCCTTCGAACTTCCCCGAGCCAAAGCTCCAAAGACCCATTCCAAACTTCAACTAAACTCCAAATTGAGCCTACCACCCACTATATCTCATCCAACATGACCTAACAACATCAAAACTTGGCCACAAGCATCATCAAACACAGAAAACCAGAATTGAGCTTGAAGCTCAAGAACTTCATCAAAAAAACCAAAAACCCAGATAAACAAAGTCGGAATTTGTTACCTTAGCTAAGTGAATTCGACCATAGGTTGCCTTCAATGCCCTTCCAAACATTAATTCCTTAAATCCCCAAGCTCAAGTCCTTAAATTTCCATCAAAAATCCAAATTCAGAATTCAACCTCACAAACCCAGAAAATTCAGTCAAAATCTTTAAACCTTACCTTAATTGGTAGCTAAATCCAATTGAATCACTTAGCTTCTCCAAGGATCAACACCCCAAACCAAGCCTAGACTTCCTCTGAGTTCTTAGCTTCAAAAATTCTCAAGGGAGAGTGAGAGAGGAAGTGATCGTGAGGGAGAGAAAGAGAGGTAAGTGAGTGTTCTGTTTTTCCCTTCTTTTTCTTTCCTTTCCTTTTCAGCTTCTACCCCTTTCTAAAACTTCCACTTGAGTCTAAAATGAACAAAATACCTCATTTATCCCCTTTTAAAAATCAAGACCCTTTTGCCCTCCAAATTAAATCCAAGTCTCTTAATCACTCTAAGGACATTTTGGTCATTTGCTCCCGATTCCCGCTAATTCCTCAAGTGTTCCTAACGTTTACCACTTAAATCCCGTCATCTAATTAATCACCAATTATTTTCCCCAATGTCAAATAGTCTCCAATATATTTCCCTAATTCCCAGAAATACCCCCAGGCTCTCCCGAGCTAGGTATAAATCTCCACCGTGACTATTTCGCTAAACCACTCACTAGGATCGTCTCGAGCCTTATGCTGCAAATACATCCACATAATAATGTGGTTTTAAGAATTTATCATAAATAATCACATTTATGCCTTCAACGGGCTAAAATTACAAGTATGCTCCTATAAGCTAAACAAGGCCTATATGCATACTAATACTTGTAGTCATGCGTTTCACATATCCATATAATCATATAAGCACGGTTATCATATAATCATGCAATAATTCATCTAAATTACACATAAACTAATTATGCCCTCCCGGCACACTAATCAAGGCCCTTAAGCCTTATTAGTGATTTTGGGTCATTACAGTCGAACTCTATACATTAAAAAAAATTAGTTTATTTTGTTGATTATGTAATTATAATGTTTTAAACTTTCAACGATAAGTTTATTTAATATGCATAATTTAATATAGTAAACCAAATTTAGTACTTTCTCAATTTGTGTTTTTTTTTTTTTTTTTTGGTATATTGTTCTGGTTAAACTATAATATTATTTTTAATTGTTTGTATAATAAAATATACAAACAAGTTTAATTTAGTCTTCAAATTTATTAATTTGGTTTATTTTTATATTTTTATAAGTCCCTCAAAGTTACTGATTATATATTATTTGAAACTAATTTGTTTATTATAATTTTATTATATATTATTTGATCACTTAAACAACTAAATAAACCAATTTTTTTAGTTTAAGTTGTATCATCATTTATATAAACTTTGTAGTTAAGTCACATATCGTTTATTTTAAAAAGTTTATTTTTAATGGTTTTTCATAGATTTTTTTAAAATGTTTGGGTTGTCATGCTGCACCCAAAAATAAACGTTTATGTTTATTTTGAACATAAATTACGTTCAATGTATTTGTTTGTGAACGTTAGAATCCAGATATCTATTTCAGAAGATTTATACATGCTTACAATCTTTACATTTATAAACATATTTCCACAAGATTAAATCTCATGATGAACAAAGATATTAAGAAATAGACAAACAACAAAATCAGAAATAATGTACATTAGTAATATGAGAACCATACCTTGTCATGAAAAATGGTGAATAACAGTTTATTCACCAATACTAACATCCGATTACGCCATTTTTATTTTATTTTGAATATATTGAAAACAAATTTGAATCAGAATATACTTTTTTGTTTAGTAACGCCTGATCGGAAAACTTCAGCTTCTAAATCCATCAGCCTCTATGTAATCCGATTTTTTGGTGATATTTTTCTGCAAAAATATTCAAAATTTGAATTTGGGTGAACTCATATGGTTCATATTATACGTAGGTGATTATTTATTTTTGTGCTTTTTTATTATTCCACAATATATGCATCTTTACGCTAATTTTTGGTTAGGACTGTCAAATATAAAATGAAACTTTTATATATCTGCCATCAATACAATACTTTTTTTTTTGTTTTTTGGTATATGTTTTGTATAATTATTATAATAAGAATAGGTAGTATTGTTTATGTATATCATATTAAGAACTTGTAGTGGCATCATAGTTATAAAATTAAAATATCATATTCAATTATTTTATAAAATTAGACATTGTTTACAAGATGACATATGTCATCAAATTATAGAGAGTGTAAAATAGAGTAGACTAGAGAGTCTCTTTAGCATTACTCTTAACCTAAATATACTATATGTATAATATATATATATAGAGAGAAATTATTCTATAGGGGCTTCACTTTAAGCCCTATCGGTAGGGCTCTCAGTGTTTACAACCCGTGAACAGTTTTCGGCGTGATTTTTTTTTATGACCGTGTATATTGTAGCTATTTAGAGCATCTTGCAAATTTTCAGAAAATTCCGAATAGTTTACAGTACCGAAAACTAGGTTCAAATATGTTGTTACACGCGTGACTAATTTTTTTTATGCGCGTAGAAAACAACCATGTTTGAACCTAGTTTTCGGTACTGTAAACTATTCAGAATTTTCTGAAAATTTGCAAGATGCTCTAAATAGCTACAATATACATGGTCATAAAAAAAGGTCGCGCCGAAAACTATTCACGGGTCGAGAAACACTGAGAGTCCTACCAGTAGGTCTTAAAGTGAAAGTCCTATAGAAGAATTATCATATATATATATATATATATATATATATATATGCTAAACTATGGATATAGTGCACATTCTTGGTACACATGCATGCACAAAATAATTAGGTAATTATGAGACATTCGAAGACTAGTTCAACCAAAGAAAAGATATATCTACTCGCATAGGAAAGTCAACCATTTTAAAGATTGAAGTTGGTAGGTGCTCGAACAGCAAGAAAATCTAGAAACATTCTACATGAGCCTAAGAGCATCTCCAGCTTGGCACTCTCTAAGGGTGCCAAAAATTTTAAAATATTAATATTTTTGTTTTCTCTTTCATCCATGTAACCAAAAATATTTTTTTATATAAAAGAAAATGGCACCATTGTCAATTTTTGGCAACCTTTTTTGGCAACATTCTGACTTGGTGACCCACAATCTGACTTAGGGACTCGCAAATAGTCTATGACACCTCCCATGGCACCTGCACTGGAGATGCACTGATGTGTGAGTTGACTAGACACTAAGAAGAAGATCTTGAGGACATCTTTGTGGACTTAGTGACACGCTCCGAACCCACCGAGGTTAGGGAGTGCGGCACTTCACCAGTCCGTCGGCAAAGTCAGCCTAAACGAGTGGGTATTGACAACCACTCCGAAAGACTATAAGGAACTAAGTGAAAGGAACAATGCAACAAGGTACAAAGAATCCGTGCTTTGTATTGATAAAATTGTGTGTATAAGTATAGAGAAATGTAAAATGGCAGCCCCTAAACAAGTGTGGGCATTGCCATATATATAGGCAACTAGAGAACACCCTAGGCCGACAAGTGGCAAGCTCCCCACCATCCATTTCCCTTAAAATATCTATATAAAGCAAAGGACAAGCCCATAAGCTAAATGGCCGGCCCATTAAGGGAGTAAACCCACTATGCTAAGTTTACTTAAGTAGGAGGAATACATCAAGGCTAAGTAATCCCAAACCGCCCAAGCCCCATGGGCCCTTTGTGGGCCGCGTCACTGGTCGTGACATTACTTGGCCCACTCGTCCGTACGAGTCCGTGCGCAGGATGCGCGCCCACTGGTCGAGGGTCACTGGTCGGGACCTGACATTAGTGCTTCTTGGACTAGTGTAGCGCTCGCAAGGAACCAAGGTCGAATGATCTAATATCAAGAAGAAAACACAAAATCAAGGAGAAATATTTAAATTCATTCTAGATGGATCTTTCAAGTTATTCAATAATAATAATAAAAATAATTGATGATTGGTTAATTGCACAAAAATAACAAGTGATCGGTAAAGAGAGGAGGGCATTATTGTAAGGTATTGGATCGACTATAATGAGATGTACTATTTTGATCACACACAAAAATTGGGGTAAAGTTCCAGACGCTGATAAAAATCAATTTTTGGATATTATCAAGGTATTGTTTTCAACGTGATAATATTGATTGTTAGTATTTCTAATTTTCTTCATAAATGTTAATTAATGTATTGTTTGTAATTGCAGCAAACTTTTGAATTAGATAATAGAGCCAAAAGGAAGATCATGTCCAAAGGAGAAAATAAATGGATAAACTTCAAGGTATTATGCATCCACGAAAAGAGAGAAAAAAAATCCTAAAACAAAAAGTTTAGCTTCCACAAGTGTTGATCCCAAAAGAAGGTGTTTTAATATTTAAACTCGCAAGTGCACGAATCATTTCAGAATATAATGTTTATGTAAGTACGAGGTCGAACCCATGAGAGTTGACTAACTTCAAAAGAAACTATTTCAAACAAATCAAGAATATTCTAACTTAGTTCCAAATATTTGATGAGATTTTGTTTTAGAAAAATAAAAGACAAGTAATAAAAATATTTAAGATTACATAGAAAAATGGTTTTCAAATGAAATGTGTAAAATAAGATTATTAAGATATTAGAATCCACAAAATGCAAGTTCAATAGTATTTATAAGTATATTGATTCCCAAGTTTAGATATAGTTGAAATAAATCACACTATATTTTTTTCAAGATACATTTTCTATTCAAGCATAAGTTACTTAAAAAAATGTAGGATTTTTCTTCACTTATAAAAGATATAATTTCTAAGCATTAGTTGTGTTACAACCTAATGAAACTACAAGAAATCAAAGAGATTATGTTTAGGCAAAATATGATACTTATGCTCTAAGAATTAGATGTGAACAATTTAATGATAAACATTTAATCAAAGAATATCATATTTTTGCATAATGAAGAACTAAGTGTAATATGCTTTAACACTCAATAATAGATGAAAAATGCATATCTTTGATAGAAAAATCTATAAACAATGTTGTACAAATGGGAAATCAACATACAACAAAAAAATACTATCTAGTTACATTTTGCTTCGTCATCATCTTAATAACATTTGAAAAAGATTAGAAGCTCATAACTAGATGAAAATGGTAGAGAAAATAGTGAAAAGAAGAGAAAAAAATATGTGTAGAAGATGTTGAAAAGATGAAGAAGAGCTCCCAAAATGGTCTTACAAGACTCTATTTATAGGCAAAATATGGAGATTAAATTAATCAAATTAAAATAAATAAATTGATTAATTTAATTGTGTTGGGAAGTGGTAGGATAAATAGAGTAAGTGTAAGAGTATTGGAAAGATGAAATGTTTGGTTGGGTAAAAGATTAGTGAAAAGCTAGGGTAAAAAATAAATTATGAATGTTTATTTAGGTAAGAAAAATAAGGAAAAGTGAATTGATATTTGAGTGAAAAATATTGGAAATGAAAATGTGATTTTTGGGGTCTTTTTGTAGCTGTTTGGTGCTGAAGGAGTGCTGGGTCGTGGGTGAAGTTGGGCCCGAATGTGGCTTCGGTGGAGGAAGGCAGCACTGGGCCTTTGCTAGGGAGGCTGGCCCACGTTGGGGCTGCTTTGCTGATGGCCTGGGTGAGTGATGGAGCATATGGACAGCTGGCGTGGAGAAGCTTGGAGCAGGCGTGATGATATATGCTGAGGAAAGGACTTGGGCACCTGCTGGCTAATTGGGCCACGGCTGGGCTTGGAATTTGGGCCTGGGGAAGCTTGCTTCACAAAATTGTCATTTTCTTTATTTCTTTCTTGAAAATTGTCATAGTTCCTTCACCATAAAAAAATTAAATTGAATAACAATCAAATATTTTCAATTATAAATAAATCATATTAATTATTTGAAAATACTTAATTAAAACTTAATTTAATTTATCAATAAAGATCAACAAAATTGCACTTTTATTTTACTTCTAACTAAACTATATTAATTTTAAATAATTAAGCCATAACATTTTACAATAATATAACAATAAAAACACACAAAAATCTATAAAATTAAAATAAGCCTAATAAATTCAAAATTACTTAAAAACTTAATAAATCAATTAAAAACTCAAGAATTAAGCAACAATTAGCACATAAAAAGTGGTAAAATAACTCTATTTTGCAGAGTTATCAACAAAGATATTCATCGATGATCACTAAGCAAAAATAGGATACCTTCGTTGCTTCAAGAACAACACCAAAATGGTAGAGAAAAATAAAATAACAACAAGAGCATTGGAAAAAAAATAGGATCATCGCCTTTCTAGAGATGGATATGTCTTGAAAGATGAACACCTTCAATAACTGAGCGACAAAGAGATATTAGACTTTGATAGGGGCACAATTGTAGTTATTGAGGCGATCAGACAAAAAGGGTGAGTTGATTTGGGAGGTAACCATAAAAGCTAACATTGTAATTGTTCACTTCCTATGCTTGTTTCAATGTGGTTATTTTGTAGGAATATGTATGAGACTAAATATTGTTTTTATGTTTTGTTTACCAGACCATTATAATTAGCTTGTTAGTGATAGGAGATTTGAACTATGGGTTTAAAGATGTGCTGACGATGACATTGGGCACCCCCGAGACTAGAGTCGAGTAATGGGTGTTGAGGTTGATGTGTGCCTATCCAATGCTGGGATACCCAATCATCCAACATGAGGAGGAGAAAAGCACTTGAAACATCCTTGGTTGATGCACTAAGGGCAGGATTCGAAGAAAAATTATGACGACGAGATAAAATGCTGAGAATATTAATGGAATTAGTGAAAGGACAATAGAGTAGTGTTGGAGGATCTTTTCATGCTTTAGTGTCTGAGTATGGATCACCAGTTGGACACCCACGACCCCATCATGCACCAGTGCCCCTGCAGCTAGAGGATGCACGGGTTTTCTTTGCCACTCAACTCACTTAAGGTATACTTTTGTGTTTTTAAAATATAAATGTTTTTACTTGTACAACTTTCATATACATACAAGTGACTTTTACACGATTTGTAACATAGTTTTGAGAGCTTCGAAATTTTGTTTAGAGAATATGAGTGATTTGGTTTTGTATAACTCTTTGTAACTGGAGCAAGACTCCTTTTGTAACATCTGATTTTGTATTACCTCTCCCAAGAATCAATAAAGTGTGCCAACCATTTTTGAGGCTGCTCTACCTTGGATGTATAGGCTCAAGTTTTGAGCTAAACCAAGTAAAGTATTGTTTTCCTTTGTTTTAGATTTCTTTGCTACTGATTTCCTTCTGTGTTAGATTTTTTGGGTGTTGTTTTCAACAACAATATATACTTTATTAATTGTTTAATTCCACAATGCACGTAGCTAGGAAGGATAGAAAGGCAAGAAAATATATAAAAAAAACATTAAATTATTATGTTAGGCTAACTGGCATGATGACATCAAATGAGTACAAACGTGAAGAATACATATCCATATAAATTTTGTTATGTATTTTAATTATTACAAAGTTGAGCATCTCAAATGAAGAATAATAATGTGCTGCCAAATTTCATGTCAATTCGATTTTTTTTTATTATAATACAAATTGTACAACTGTTGTTATGTGTCTTGTACCAACACCATTATGTGCTCCTTTGTTTTTAATTTGTTTATTTATCACATTTCAAAATAGCACACAATTAACTTTTGCGTTTTATTAAATAACAATTTAGACATTATGTTTTGCACAAGAATAAATAGTATTTTTGTCCATTGAACTATGACCAATGTATGATCGTGCCCCCTGAATGATTCGTGATGTTGAAAATTACTCTTGAACTGTGCACATTACTATGAGATTTTCATTAGATTTCGTCATATGTTGCTAACTGATTGATGATGTAACATTTTATCTGTTAATGTGATAGTGTCATGTGTAGAACAATTATTAATTTTGTCTCCTGAACTTTGACCAGTACCAAATAATACCCATTTTATAAAAAAATAATAATTAAATCCTTAAAAATTAAAAATTTAATTATCAACAAATAACTCTTTTTTACTTTTTCTTTTAGAATATTAATTAAAACTATTTTAGAATGAACATTTAAAATAAATACTAAAACAAATAAAAAAAATTTAATTAAAGAGGAGAACGAATGACTTAAATAAATAAATAAAACTTTTAATTTAATAGGATGAGGACAAAGGGGAAAAAACTTTGTTTTGGATTTTATTTTTAATTTTTTTTAAGATATATTTATTTTATATTGTAAAATAAAAGAAAAAGTAAAAAAAAAAGTTATTTGTCATAAATTAGATTTTAAATTTTTGAGTATTTAAAATTTTATTTAATTAATTTGAAACTTTTAATATTGTTTATTTTCTTAATATTTTAAAATGATTTTTTAATTTTTTTTAAGGATTTAATTATTATTTTTAAAAAGAAAATAAATTAAATTAGTTTTAATAAAAATGATACAATTTGGTAGTGGTCAAAGTTCGGAGGGGAGGCAAAATTGATAATTATTCTACACATGAGACTGTCACATCAACAGAAAAAATGCTACATCACCAATCAGTTAGCTACCTAGGACGAAATTTAATAGAAGTCTCATATTTCAATAATGTGCATAGTTCGGGGGGAATTTTTAACATCGCGAATCATTCAGGAGGGACGATCATACAGTGGTCATAGTTCAGGGGAAAAATGTTATTTATTGTTTACAAAATGGATCAAAAAAGTAAACTAGGCTCGATTTTGGTCAAAATATTTTCAAATATAATTTTTCCTTCTCAGTTTCTCTAAACTCATCGCATAGCCAATGATCTAAGAATTGATCTTTAAATTGAATTTTTTTAACAGAAATCTGGTATATGATACTATTTTGATCAATATTATAAACACGTGATCTAAATTAATATTTAACAAAACACAAGAGTCAATCATATACCAGATTAAAAAAAAAAAAGAATCATATACCAGATTCAAACTATGTGAGTGCGATTTTGGTCAAAATATTTTCAAATACCACTTCACAAATGTATTCAAGAAAAATACAGAGTAAAAATGATATTTTTTCTATAAATAATAAAATTCTTGAAAATATTTTTTTTTATTATTATTACAACAAACTATGTGAAGTGCGATTTTGTTTTTTAGTTTATAAGTATTGTAGCTACATGAAGTGGGTACGTAAATAATTAATGTGTAAGTAAAGTTAATTGATTAAAAAACACACTTAATTTTCGTTGATTTTTTTTTAATATTGCATAATATATATCTTGGAATTTTGTAAGAGAGTTTGTGACTCCCAAAAGAATGTTTCTTCCGACTTTACATTTATTCAGGTTAGCAATTAAATAGCTGGATAGTAGATACAACACACAACCACATGGAATGGGCCCTATCAATATAGATATGCTCAATAATTTAGCTAATTGAAATATTTAGAAGGTCCTTAAAAAAATGAAGTGTCATTCAATTAATGAAATTAAACAATATATAACCCCATTTATTTGAAAAAAAAAAACAAAAAACAAATAGGAAATATGATATGATAGGCTAATATTTACTATACATTTATTATTTATGGATTGTTACTTAAAAAACAGATTATTTAGAAGCAGATCACTCTACTTAGCATGTTCTTAATAAATAAATAACTATAAGGGATTTAACTTATAAAAGCATTTTTTTTTTAAAAAGACAATATATCTCTTCTATATAAAAAAAATGTGGAGATAACAAAAATTTTTGGTTTTAACGATTCTTTTATTTTTTTTAATGTTAAGTTTAACGGAATATTTTTATGTTTAATAGAATATTCTTATATTTAACGGTAGATTATAAACATCACTTAAACTTAAATAAAATAAATAATAAAAAAAATTAAAATAGAATATTTTTGTAATATTTTACAATGATAATTATTTAAAAATAATAAATAATTAAACAAATTAAAACATGATGTTTTTTTAGATATTTTACAATGATAATTATTTAAAAATAATAAAATCTTATATTTTATAACTTAAATAAAATTTAATTAAACTTAAATTAAATTCATGTATTAGAATAATATTATATTAAATATATAATATACTCTACTATCAATTAGCAACAAACTGTTTTTTTTTTTAAAAAAAGCTAGAAAGAAACTTAAATTTAAATCAACGTATAATATTTAACATTACATTAAACATATAATATATAATCTATTGATATCACTCCTAAGTTTAAAAACTAGAACAAACATAAATTTATACAAAAATAAATAAATTATTTAATTATAATAAAATATTTATTTAAAATTTATATGACATTAATATAAATTTAATAAAAATAATTAAAAAATTCTATAAATAAAACTAAAAAAATATATATATTTTGTTTGTATCTGTATAAATATATATATATAATATATTTATGTGGATAGTTAGGAAATAAGAAGCATTGGAGGTAGGACACGTGGAGTGATATTTTGATTGCCAAAAAATGATAAAAAGAGTCGCTTTACAGCGTGGCCCCCCACACAAAGATTCCTTCATCCACACGAAACGAAAGAATCTCAAAGAGACATCTTCTCCTGATAATGATAAAAATCCACTCTATCCTTAATACGATGTCGTTTAACTACACTCAAAACAATCGTTATTTCTATTTGTGAGTTGTTTTGTCTTGTGACCGAATCTGAGCTGTCTTTGCTTATTTATTTATTTCTTATTATTTATTTGGGGGAAATGGTTGCACGTGGCTTTCATATAATCGTTGTCTTTTACTATTAGTACTGTCAAAATTATTTTATATATATTACATTGAGTAAGCTATAAATCATAGTTTTGTTATTTAGCCAATATATGTATTTATAAACCAAATATATTAGCTACCAAATGAGTAGAGCAAATAAAAATCATTCCTTTGGTAACTTTTCCATAATAATGTCAAGAAACTTGAGCAATTTATGCTGATTTAAAAATGAAGTACTGGATTGTTAAAAAAAATGAAGTACTGGGTCCAATCCAAAGCACAAGGTGGAAACAACAAAGCAATCCAATATAGAAAGAAAAGAAACTATAGTCCAAAAACCCTATTAAATTATTAGCCGTATCATCATAACAAAAGAAGGTATTTACAGGCATAAAGTTTTTAATAAATGACCCTTTTTTTTATTATCATTATTATTCCAGGAAAAATACCAATAAATAAATGATCAAATGGGGGGCCCATACAGCGTGGCAACTCAGGGTTGGCTTACTTGTACCAACCATCCAGCTAGATCAGCCAAGTTTTGATTTCAAATAACAGTTACCTTCACTTCAACTATAATATCCCAACCAACTCTCTCTCTCTCCCTAATTCACTATTTCCTTCTTTGCTTTGGAATTTATTGGAATTATAATTATTATTATTATTATCATCACTAGCTTAGCTTTTTATTTATTTTTATTGATAAGTTCAAGGACTTTCTTTTCTTCCATTTTCTATTAGCTTTTAGCTTAGTTTTCTAAGACCATTATGGCAGAGGAAGAGGCCAAGAAGATAGAATCCGAATCTCCGTCGGAGCCTCCACCAGCTCCGGCTCCGGCTCCGGAAGAGAAGCCCATCCCCGAAGAAGCTCCCAAAGATGAAACCCAGGAGAAAGCTGTGATTCCACCACCTCCTGCTGAGGACAAGCCTGATGAGTCCAAAGCTCTTGTTGTTGTTGAGACTCTTGAGACTAGTAATTCTTCTGACTTCAAATCTTACTTTGTTATATGTTTAAAAGGAAAAAAAAGAAAAGTACTTTGCTGTCTGTTTGGCTGGAAAGAAAAGAAAAGAAAATCTCTCTCTCTCTTTCCTTCTTTGAAGAAAAAAAAAAGGATTAGTTGGTGTTTTAAGTCCAACCCCAGTAAAGGGTACGGTCTTATATTTATGACTAGAACGGTTTTGAAGTGGTACTTCTGCAAAAGTATTATATTCCCTGAAGTTTGTTGCTTTAGTTATCTACATGTGAAATCATAAAACTATAATAAAATTTAAGGTGAATTATATTAATTTGTTATATTTATTTACATATTTGTGTTAAACTTTTTGCACCTTGGAATGAATTGCTTGTTTTATAAGATTAAAAAATTATTTGATTGTATCATTTTCACCTTTTCTTTTTGTCATAGAGGACTAGATTTTGAAATCAAATATTAATATTAAATTTCAGTTTTTCTGTCCTTAAATAAGCATAGTTATGCAGTTGTACATGGTACAATTAGCAGAGAGATATGTATATTATAAATATATTATTGTAAAAGACATTAATTTGTTCTTCCCCTTTCTAATCTGTTATATTTTCTTAACAGAGGCATCTGATTCTGGCATAGAGAAAAGTAGCAGTGAGGGTTCTATCAACCGAGGTAAAGTAAACTTAGATTTCCATTCCCTTTATTTATTTATCTTTTTTAAGAATAATATAACTGTTTTGATATTAACTTTTGCTCTTTTTTTTTCTTAAGATGCTGTGCTTGCAAGGGTTGCCACAGAGAAAAGGTTGTCTCTTATCAAGGCATGGGAAGAAAGTGAAAAGTCCAAGGCAGAGAACAAGTAAGAGTTTTCTTCACCTTTTTTTAGTAACTTTTTCCTTTAATGGCTAATGGTTACTTTGTTTTTGCTTGCTCTGGTTCATGAACTTGGCCAATGGCATAGCCAGTAGTTAAATAACTCAATGACATTAAGTTCTTTGTTCTCTGAATCTATGAGCTAGGTACTCGAGTCTTATTAGACCATCTTATTTATTTAAGTATTACTAGTAAAGAGTTGCCTAAAATCTGATATCAATTTGGCTGATGCCTCGTTACTATGAAATTTTTTGGTGATGTTGAGCAGAGCCCAGAAGAAGTTATCTTCCATTGGAGCATGGGAAAATAGCAAGAAAGCATCTGTGGAAGCTCAGTTGAAGAAGATTGAGGTAAAAAACAAGTCAATTCATTCTGTCGTGCATAAACTTGCGAAGACTAGAATAGGTTTAATTAAAACAATTATAGTGAACAATGACATTTGACATTCAAAATTGAGATTATAAAACAATCTTTTGCTTTTGCTTTTGCTTTTTCTTTTTATTTTTTGAACTGGCTTGTAAGTGTCATTAATATATCTATACATGAATGAGCAGGAGGATTTGGAGAGGAAAAAGGCAGAATATGTGGAAAAATTGAAAAACAAGATGGCTTTGATCCACAAGGATGCAGAGGAAAGAAAGGCAACCATTGAGGCGAAGCGCGGAGAAGATCTTCTCAAGGCAGAGGAGACGGCTGCAAAATACCGCGCTACTGGAACTGCTCCAAAGAAGCTCCTTGGTTGTTTCTAATTATTTATTTGTCTGTTTTCTTCTTGGCTCGCGTTCTTTTGGATAATTCAGATGTTGTTGTTTTCTACAGATGGTACATTGGTTTCAAATTAGTTTGTGTGCATAAGTGTTGTATTTGTGTGTATAGACGTTTGGGGGGAAAAAAAAGTGTAATTTATTTGTGAAAGATGACGTTTTTTCATTGTAGTTATTGAACTTGTGAAAGTTATGATGTTCAAGATCTAGAATTTGTTACATTCACATTGAATTTATTATTATAAACAATTCTATCCTGCTAAAATGGTTTTTTCTTGTGAACCCCCCCTTCCTCTCCCTTCTTTCATAGAAAATTAACAATATATTGAGTAAAAAGTTCTGCGTATAAATATACATATGTATGTAGATGTATAGAAACCTTATACTCTGATGAAATTTCTTCTGAAGTAAATATTTTCTATTTAGTTCATTTCATGGCGAAACTAAAACACACAGCAAGAAAGAACTTCATTTAACAGACTTCTAAACATTAGAAATTTAGAAGTTCTTGTATTACTTTTAGTAACCTAAACATATATTTCCTAAGTTCCCTAATATGTAAGTAATGAAAGTTAATTATCTAGCACAGAAGATAGCCTAATGAACTAAAACAAAAGAGGGTTATCAGGTGATCTGTCAAGGGAGATGGCAAAACCATCTTCATTTTCTTGAAAGAAATCCAAATCATAGCCAACTGGGGAATCTAGCAGCATATCTGAAACCGTACTAGTAAAATCAGAAAAGTCACAAAGGCTGGACGAGTTCGAATCGGTGATCGGTTTATAGCCATCTCTTTCTTGTTGAATTATATTAGTTGAGTTGCTGTTCTTTATGTTTCCTGCTTGTATAGGAACACTAGAACTTGACCCGAATTTCGCAGTGGAAGTTATTTCAGGTTCATTGCTTTGGTACATGTCTCCATCTTTTGGTTTGATCTCGCGAAACGATTTTCCAATGTCTGAATTCCACAGTTGGAGGTAGCGATCTGCCATCTTATTAGGCGATGAGCTAAGTTGTGATGATTCCGTAGACAGTCTCAGCTCAGCTTCTACTCTAGCACTCTCCCATTGTATCATGTGGCGAGTCACATTAGATAATTGATCCTTGATATGGCTTGGATTATCATATTGACATAAAAGCAAGTTCTCTTGGAGATTTTCTGCCAAGCAAATGGCACGCTTCTTCAAATGAGTGTTCCAATAGTTCTTTATCTCATTGTCTGTTCTTCCTGGAAGTTGAGATGCTATGACAGCCCACCTTCGGTCAAAATTGAAAGAAATAGTTCGTTAGGTCCTTTATTATCAATAGCAGCCTATGAAAACTCAATTACAACAAATATCTTCAAAGATAGACCGTATTAGAAAATACCCTTTTGAGAATATATTGTAGAAAGTGCTATGACACACAATAGTTGGCTGAGCACATAAGAAAATTCTCAAGTAATAGGAATTGAATATGCATGTAAAAGGAGTCATTTTGTACTCTTAAAAGTAGTGATCCCTGTCTACTACTTGTGGGGTTGAAATTCTGCTATGTTTGTTTGTCACAGCATGTATACATTAATCCAAAAGAAAAAGAAAAAAGAAAAAAGAAAAGGTATAAAAGATAAAGAAAGCATTGAAAAGAGTGGAATATCGTTATTACCTGTTACCAAACATGGCATGAAGTTGGATTATAGTGTTCTCTTCTTCCTGAGAGAAGGGACCACGCTTAATACCAGGGCGAAGATAATTTGTCCATCGAAGCCGACAACTTTTTCCACATCGAAGTAAACCTGAACAAGTCAGATTATGTTTGTTTATATCTCTATACAATTTTAAATAAAAGAACCAAAAACTATAAAGAAAAGCACAGACCAGCATGCTTAGGAAGAGAACGCCAGGTGCCATGACCATGGCGTTTGATGTAGTTGACCAAGATTTGGTCTTCCTCAGGTGTCCATGCCCCTTTCTTCACTCCACTCTTGTCACAACATGGTATCTTTCCCATCTTTACCTCATTGATTCACACATACTCAGAGGTCTACCAATTTATACATATATATATATATATATATATATTTATAACATTTAATTTTAGTACTGAGAACATAATTCTTGCATTAAATTAACATGTCCCATTACTGCTGGATGGAGTTAATTCTAAAGTTGCCTTTTCTCAAATCTACTTGTACATCTCCCAGGCACACTCTGCTCTGCACTGCCCTGACTCGTTACAGAATTTTACCCCATAAAATTTAATATTATTAATGAATTAACCATTAAAATGGTGTTGTAAGTGGGATACTGTGGTTTTAAGTTTGATTTGCATGTAAGTAAACTTGGGCTCCACTAATAATCATACACATAATGATGGTCTTACAATTACAAAGAGTTAAGAGATTATTATTATATGACATATTTTTACAAGTGGTGTGAGGACTGAAACATAAGTACAAATAGTAGTACTTAGAGAGCTCAGAGGTGGCCATGTCAGGATTCGCCGCCTGCATGCCTGTGTCAATACGCCAATATATAAATCCATTGGCTTTGCCAATAACCCTTCAATGTTTCCTTAAATGCCAATCTTGTCTATTTAATGGGTAGCTTTAACTTTAGGACACTATCACCACACCCACACGGTTAAACTTTCTTTCTCTATTTATTTGTTTCTTTGGGAGAGGAGCAAGTATTGCCTTTGAAATTTAATGAATTAGCCCTTTGATACATAAAACTTTAAGAAAATGAAGAGAGGAAAGGAGTATACTTTAGGTGCTTAAACCAATTTATTCATTATATGTTGAGGTTTTTTTCCCTCTTTTTTGAGCACCTAAAGAATAACTTACACTACTAAAGTTCCTTTCCCCAAGTATTTTTTTACCACTTTGCCCTTTAAAAGCTCTTTCCTTGTTCTTTAAACCCCATATAAATTTGAAGCCACTTGTAACAAAAGTACTAATTAATTTCACAATTTATACTACAACTATATAACATAGTATACACACACATATATATATATGGTGAAGGTAACAATAGTAGGAAGAGTGAGAGAAGGGTTACCTCTTGCACAAGGGCCAAGGTACGTAAATAAGGAAGAGAATGAGAGCTTCTCATTTAACAAGCAACAAGGAGAGTTGATACTCAAAGAAATTTCTAGAGGAGCTTTGCCGCATTCCAAGATGACCATTCGAGTCGATCATCAATATTGCTTCAAGTACATCATTTTAGTATTTATTTTCTCTGTTTTAAGTTTCACATTGCACGAAACTATATGTTTTTTTCATTATATTTCCTCTTCCTTTTTTCTAAGACACGAAAACATCATGTTATATTTATCTTTATGTCCTTTTAATTTGCCAATAAACTTTTATGACCGACATGCCAAATCAATTACAATCAAGTTATAAAAGATATTTGCATAATTGATCATAGTTAAGATAATCCTAAACTAGATGGTTTCTGTATATATAGCACACTAATAATTATAGGAAGAGAAGTAATGGTTTTTGTGTGCATTTACATTTACAAAAATTAAGCTACTTGGTTGAGAATGGAATCGCTTTCATTACCTTGTTCGATTCTTCATATCCAAGAAAGTTAGCTTTTCATTATCTTCAAGATTTGCAAAAGGAGTTTCAGAAGTTCGATTCTAATCTCATTGAGAAAATTACAAGGCCTTATAGCTTTATTGGATTTGGTAAACTCTTTAATAATATTCCAAGTTTTTATATGATATATTTATTATATATATAAGTTCACAAATAAACATATTAATCAACTATCTATGTCCATCCCAAATGTTTGTTTGAACAATTAATGCAAGTTTTTGCAGATAGTGTTATTGTGAATATTAGAAAGCAATACATTGATACAAGAACACAGGCCAACCTATCAAAGCTTAATGCTAATAGAAAACAAGATTTAGATATTGTTACAGAGAACATGACAGAAATCTTAGAGAGAAGGAGAATTTCAGGTGATTAACTTGATGACCCTTAAAACTATTCACAGAACATTATTTTCATAAATAATGATAATTTAACTTACACAGAACATATTGCTCACACATATTACTAATTGATAGAGTTACACGAAATGAAATCATCACCACCATCGACTCCTCGAGTTGTCTCCTCAATATGGGGTTCCTCACATCTTGAGGTAACTTTATTTTCATTATTTGCTGAAGAAGAAAAAAAACTGATAAATGGCCTAGGATATAATATTAATATATGTTAAAATTATCCTTGTTTTGCTTAATTTAATTTAATTTAATTTAATTTTGCTTACATAGGTGATTGCACTGAAATGGACTCCTATTACGATCGTACTTGTCGTTTTGGTTGTTGTTTCTTGGGCCAGCTTGATCATGACAGACAGCATTATAATTTCCAGATATTAGTATCATATGATTTTTTTTTCTTTTCTAAACCACTCTTTGTGGATAATTGGTTTCCTTAATCTCATTAATTCACCCTTAGGCTAATATATAATGTAATGTCATAAGATTAGGGCCTAAGCCCATAATAAATATATACAATACTGAGTAAATTATATTTCATATAAGATTTTTAATATAGTATCCAAAAAAATATGTTTTTTTTTTTTCAGAAAAAGTTAATCTAAACTTTTTTTTTTAAGAATTTTTACTTTTATGGATTTATTTTTACTTTTAATCAAGTTTTATTAATTTGGAAGGATATGTTTGTAATTTGATTATTATTTTTTTAGCTTATTTATTTTTTATATAACTAATTTTATATTAAAATTTTTCTTTAGTTGTTTTGCAATATATTTTTTTAATATGATTTGTGTTTATTATTATTTTTATTTATTATAAATATTTTATCTTTTTTTTTAGATTGTACATTTCTTTTTTCAAATATTAGGTAAGGTAACCAGTTACTTGATTAATTTTTGACAATTATGAAGAAAAAAAATCATAGAGCTAGGTTAAATAACATGTTCTAGGAGGAGTAAACAATTACCCTAAGAGGAGTAACTTTCTGTCATAAGAGAGGTAACAAGTTACCATAAGAGGGGTCACAGGTTACTCATATTAAATATGAAAAGAAACATCAAATTTGAATGAAAAAGAGGAAGAACACTTCATTAAAAAATGAAGAAAAAGTAACTATGATTTTAGTAACATAGGTAACCAGTTACCATAAAGAACCCAGAAATATACACACACATCAGAACATGAAGGTAACATGTTACCCTCAGAAATATACACACAAAGAACGGGAAAATAACCAGTTACCCCCAAAAATATACACACAAAGAACGGGTTTGTGTGGCTAGGGTTTGGACTCAAGTTTCAGCATAAGAGTTTATGCAATGTTAATTACCATAGTACCCCTCTTTTTGCTGATATGTTTTTGTTTAATTCTGACTTCCTATATGTGATTAGTTTTCTCATAAATTGAGTTTTTGTTAATAATTTTTTCCATACAAATTAGGAAAAGTTAGTTCCCTTATTTTTGCAAAGTAATGGCTAAAAAGCCATATTTATGAAAAAATATAGGCCATATACAATTAACTTGATACCCCCTCAAGTTGGGGCATGGAGATCACAAATGCCCAACTTGTGAAGTAAATACAAAAACATGCGCTTGCCAAGAGCCTTGGTGAAGATATCAGCAAGCTGATCATCAATGGAGACATGAGTGGTAGAGATAATGCCATCACGAATGGCATCACGAACATAATGACAATCAACTTCAATATTCTTGGTACGCTCATGGAAGACAGGATTTTGAGCAATGTAGAGTGCCGATTGACTGTCACAGTATAAGCGAATGGCTGGCGAATGAGAGACACCCAAACTTGCAACCAAAGCTTTAAGCCATTTCAACTCTGAAGTGACAGCCGCCATGGAACGATACTCGACCTCAACAGAAGACTATGACACTCTGTGTTGTTTCTTTATCTTCCAAGAAATCTGGGAAGAACCAAGAAAAACTATCAAACTAGTAAGAGACCGTCGAGTCAAAGGACAAGTGGCCCAATTAGAATCACACCAACCGACAAAGATAACTCACAATCAGTGCGAAGAAGAATGCCTTGGCCTAGACACCCTTTTAAGTGGTGAAATGTGTGAAGCATCGCATCCCAATGATCTTGACGAGGTTATTGCATAAACTGAGCCAAGATATGAACTGTATAAACCAAGTCAGGTGTGAAGGATAAGTAAATTAGACGACCCACAAGGCGTCTATACCTTTCGGGATCAACGAGCAAAGGTCCTTTGGCTAGAGCCAACATGTGATACCCCCAACAAACCAGCTTTGGCAATAATATCAAGAGTGTATTTTTATTGGCATAAGAAAATTCCCTCTGAACTCCGAGCAACTTCAATGCCAAGAAAATATTTCAGCACACCCAAATTTTTCATATGAAAACACTCATGTAAATAGGCTGAAACGATCAACATCGGAAGCATCATTACCATAAATAATCAGATCATCAACATACACAAGGACATTAAGTTGAACCGATCCTTGATGTAGAGTAAACAAAGAGTAATCTGAATAGGACTAAAGGAAACCATAAGTCTTCAAAGAAGTAGCTAACTTAGCAAACCAACACCGCGGAGCCTGTAAACTGTACAAAGACTTCTTGAGACGGCACACTAAACCAAGAGTGTGAACATCGAAGACGGGAGGAAGTTTCATGTAAACTTCGTCATCAAGATCACCATGCAGAAACGCATTATGAACATCCATCTGATGCAAAGCTCAATTCTTGATCGCTGCAACTGCTAAGAAGGCACGAATAGTGACCATTTTCGCAACGGGAGAAAAAGTTTCATTATAATCAACCCCCTCAATTTGATGATTGCAAAAAATAACAAGACGAGCCTTAAGACGCTCAACTTGCCCATCCGCGTGATATTTGATTTTGTATACCCTTTTAGAACCAAGAGTCTTTTTATGAGGAGGTAAAACTGTCATTTGTCAGGTACCATTAGCTTCTAAAACAACAATTTCTTTGTGCATAGCCTCGCACCAACCTTCATCTTGCATAGCTTCTTTAAAAGAACGAGGCTCAATGCCTTCAGTGATAGCTGCACGAAAAACACGACGTCGTGGAGAAAACTTATGACAATTCAGATAATGTGCTATGGGGTAAGAAGTACCTGAGGAGCTGGTAGAAGACGATGAACATGCATATGGACTTGAAGATTGTACAGTGTGGGTAGCAAAATCAAAGGGACACTTATCCCGTAACCCGCACCCTAAGACATCCGAGGACGCAGGAGGAGACACAAGTGCAGGGGGCACACGAGGCGATGTGGGATTGATAACTCTAGGAATTATAGTTATTTTTATGCTTTTAAACTTATTTTTTTTTATCAAGGAAGAGTGATTTGTGTTGTTTTGTAGTAGTTTTATTGTGTTTTTATTAAATATTAATTAAAGTAGGATAATATTAAATAGCATAGTAAAGCTGAGAAAATCTCTAAAATAATGTTGGTTTATTATCTTGATAGGTGGTCTTTGAGTTGGAGCAATTTGAAAAAGAATTGAAGTGTGAAGTGGAATCAGAATTTGAGGAATGTTGTGGCATTGCTGCAGTATCGCATCCTGACAGCTACTCTATTTTGAGGGTCCACGTGTGAAGCTTCTATTTTTGGTCTCTAACTTATTTTTTTTATTAACTTAATTGGGCTGAAATTAATTGATAAAAGAATATTTGGGCTTTAGTTGTATCTTGGTCCATCTGTGGTAAAGAGGACAAAAATCAATTAAAAGAAAAGAGGCCCACGTGACTAAGGAAGGAGGCTGACCTAAATGCAGTGATGGTCTTCTTTTCTAAGGGGGATATACACAACTGGTAGAGGAAGAAATACCCAGCCGCCTGGTGCATTTGAAGATACCCATTTTTGGCAGCCATTAAGGTGAAGGCAAAAGGAGAGAGGAAGGAGAAAAGGAAGGAAAAGCAAGAAGACAAAGTCACTTGAGACATCAATTTGGCTTGAATTTCTTACCTTTATTTATATTTTCTTTCAATTTATTCTCTAAAATTCAGATTATGGATTGTTATTATTTGGGTGTTTTTGAGATTATGAGTATGAGCTAAACTATAAATAGCTAGGATAATTAGAACTCTAATATGTGACTGTCTTGACAATTTTATATTGATGCTTATGCAATTTGATATTTATTCATTCAAATATTTATCATGGTTAATGCTTGCTATTGATTGATCACCTTTAGTAGGTAATTGAGTTAATTTTTAATTCTGAAAAGGTTGAAATTAATTGACACACAATTTGAATGGTGCATGCTTGAACTCTTTGAATTCAAGATTGTAGTGATATAGACATATATTATTACCATGCATAGTCTTATGGAATTGATGCTTGAATTAAATCATTGAAATTGAATTAGCATAGACATATGTGATTTAATTAAAATATTAGAATCATAGTTCTTTGATGAAAGCCTATGAAAATTAACTAAAATTATGGGTTAATAGACCACCGGTTGCTGCAGCATCAGTCCAGCATCAGTGTCAGAGTTGCATATTAGGGGGATAATTATTCTAGTTGCCATCATATAATTTGTCACTCCTTGAATTAATTTTCCTGAGTTATTTCTTTCATTTGTCTGCATTTAATTAGTATTTAATTACTTAGTCCTTAGACCACAATCTTTTTAATTAATTTTAGTGCTTTTAAATCATTTTGTTAGAACTTAGTTTCACAATTAAAACTTAAGAAAACAGTCCTTATGGATACGATGTCTAGTACTTGTTACTATATTACTTGTTGTTGACAGTGTACACTTGAACTTAGCTTTATTTTACGCAACAAATTTTTGGCATCGTTGCCGAGGATTGTTTAAAGTCATATATTGTGAAATTAAGTATATCACAATTTGGTTTTTTTTTTTTTTGTGCTAACTTGGGTGATTCTCGTGCAATTTCAGTTTTACACGATGTATGAACGAGAATCAATACCCTGAACTACTTCCCATTGATCCCGAAATCGAGCGAACATTTAGAAGAAGGTGAAAGATACAAAAATCAAAAAGGGGAGTAGTGGTGATGGATGCTGAGAAAGGAGCTCAACAGGGAACTGCTCAAAGGGAAGCAAATCAAGCAGGAGCTGCTCAAGAGAGAGTAGCTCAAGAGAGAGTAGTTCAAGGGGGAGTAGCTGCCAATAATGGGCAAAATGCAGTGATTGTGGCTGATGATAGATATCGTGATATTAGGAAATATGCTTTCCCCCTCTTCAATGAGCTCAATCCGGGCATCATTAGACTAGAAATCCAGACTACACAGTTTGAGTTGAAGCTCGTTATGTTCCAAATGCTTCAAACTGTGGGCTAGTTCAGTGGGATGTCAACAGAGGATCCTCATCTTCATCTTCGATTGTTCATTGAAGTGAGTGATTCATTCAAGCTGCCCCAGAGTTACAGAGGATGCATTGAGACTAAAGTTGTTCCCATACTCCTTGAGAGACAGAGCTAGAGCTTAGTTGAACTCTTTGCCATTTGATTATGTGACTACTTGGCAAGAGTTGGTTGAGCGATTTTTGATGAAGTATTTCCCTCCCACTAAGAATGCCAAGCTCCGCAACGAAATTACTTCATTTCAGCAACTTGATGAAGAATATTTATATGAGGCATGGGAACGATTTAAGGAGTTTTTGCGCAAATACCCTCATTATGGCATTCATCATTGCATCCATATGGAGACATTTTATAATGGTTCAAACGCCCATACTAGAATGGTAGTTGATGCTTCGGCAAATTGGGCTCTTCTTGCTAAGTCCTATAATGAGGCATATGAAATCCTTGAGAGGATATCCAGCAAAAACTATCAGTGGCCCACTACTAGATCAGCTACAGGTAGAAAGGTGGCTGGTATTCATGAGGTAGATGCCATCACTTCTTTGGCAGCCCAAGTTTCCTCTATTTCGAATATGCTCAAGACAATGAACATGGGGATGAATCATTCAATGGGGCAGCCTATGGGGACACAAATGGAGCCCATGGAGAACATTTCTTGTGCGTATTGTGGTGAGGGTCATGTTGGATTAGCTTATACAGGATCTTTATTTATTTTCATGTATATATAATATTAAACAAATTAATACGAGATAGCCTAAAACATGTTTCTAAAATTGGATTCAAAGAGAAACAAAGAATAGAATACTTACAGTATACGCAGCGGAATTAAAAAGTCTTTTCTTCAGTTTCTCTAACTCTTGTATCCTATCTGTCGCAGAGTATTATCAAGAAACTGAACCAATCTTCTATTTTCTTCACAATCTTCCAATGTATCCTTAGAACCACCTAGACTAGTGTGGGCAATTCTCAACACATGAGATAGATATAGAGAGAAGAAGAGAAAATAACAAAGAGGCTTAGAAAATGACTTGTGTTTAGAGAGAATCTAAAACTATCAGAAAATCTCACTTGTGACTTACAAACTTATGTTTTGACTTCTCTCTAAGCACTTCTTTTATAGACTCAATTAGGCCATTTAATTTAATTAAAAAATCAATAAAATAACAGCCATTTTGAAGCCCTAGGTCGAAATTATCATGGGCTATAGGCCCGTGAAATTTCCCATTTGATTATAAGCCCATTGGACTTAAAATCAAGGTCTGTATTATTTTCTATTGATTTAATTAATTAAATAATTATTTAATTCATTTATCAAATTATTTATTTATAATTTGAACCTTGATTTAAATTTATTTATTAATTTCGATACCAATTTATCTTAATTAATAAATCTGCCATAATTTCTCTTTTCTTCTCAAAATTACACAACTCTGTGAAATTATCCAAAATTGACCTGGTCAACTTTGATAATTCTAATTGATGATTAAATCAATTAATTGAGACTATCTAGATAATTTTATACAAGGTACAATGGGGACCATGGGTGTATGAAATCAAGCTCCAATAAGTTATCATAAATCTAACAAATAAATTTACTAACTTATTAATTCCTCGTGACTCCACTATAGACTTGGAATTGCACTATTGAATTCATAGAACGCTTTATAACAAATATAGATACGCTATTAATTATCCATTATTACAACCATAATTGCCACTCAATCCTCTATAGACGGTCTACAATGAGATAGGACTAAAATACCGTTTTACCCCTCATTGTATTTTATCCTTAAAACACTTAGTTCCTTGTAAATAATATTTCAGTAAACTAATTTAATTAGTGAAATGAGATCTCTATCATTTATCACCTTGAACCAAACTAAAAGGAAACCATCGTTTCACTTCTTCATCAGAAGCTATTGATGTTCATATCTATGATTAACACTCCCACTCAATTATACTACTGAGTTCCCAAGATGTAAGTATGGGCTAGTCCGTAGGGTAAGCTGGTAATGAACAAGTCAAAGAACTCAAATAATACAATCAGTTAGAATACTAACCACTCAGAATTGAGATTGAATTGACCTATGGTCAACTATATGATATGACTAGAATAGATAATAACGGTATGTTTACTTATCTTATTAACTGTCAATATCGGTCCTGTCCGATGTAACAAATACATCCGATCTTATCTACTTTGCTAATGTTCTGGAAAGAACATAACACTGTAATGTGTAAATAGATCATATCGTAGATTGGCAAGTCAGTGTAAATCTGGTGCACTGACTAATCTTAGGACTAACTTATTTTGAACATATAATCATATTTATATTCCACCGTGATTACGTCACTATAAATAAGATTATGTATATGCTCGGGATTTAATAGAAGTTTATATTAAACAAATAATCATGAAAATAAAACATGTGAGCAAAGTGATTGACCAAGTCAAAAAATGATTTCTATTCTTTTATTGATAATAAAATGAGATTACAAAGAATTTGGGTTTTAATTAGGGCATAAAACCCCAACAAACTCCCACTTGCACTAATTGAAACTAATGCCTTAATTCTACTAATCCCATTTCCTCGATAAGCTTATCAAATGTAGCTTCTGGTAGTGTCTTTGTAAACGGATCCGCAAGATTGTCTCCAGTTGCAATCTTCATAACCTTCACATCTCCCCTGGCCACATATTCTCAAATAATGTGATACTTCCTTTCTATATGCTTACTCCTCTTGTGTCTTCGAGGTTCTTTCGAGTTGGCTATCGCTCCTGTATTGTCACAAAACAACACAAGCGGCTTATCCATTTCTGGAATAACACCAAGATCTGAATAGAACTTCTTTAGCCAGACTATTTCCTTAGCTGCTTCTGACGCGGCTATGTACTCAGCCTCCATGGTGGAATCTGAGATTGCAGACTGCTTTAAGCTTCTCCAAATCACAGCTCCACCCCCAAGAGTAAACACCATTCCAGAAGTAGACTTTCTGTCATCGACATCAGTCTGAAAATCTGAATCGGTGTAGCCTACAGGGTTTAGAACACCACCCTTGTAGACTAACATATAATCCCTAGTCCGTCTCAAATACTTCAGGATATGCTTAACTACTATCCAATGTTCTGGTCCTGGGTTTGACTGATATCTGCTCACTACTCCCACTGCATAGCAGATATCTAGTCTAGTACACAACATGGCATACATCAGACTTCCAACTGCAGATGCGTAAGGAACTTCTCTCATTGCATCTTCCTCTTCAGGAGTCTGGGGAGACTGCTTCTTTGAAAGATGAATTCCATGGCGGGACGGTAGACGCCCTTTCTTGGAATTTGTCATTGAGAAACGTTCAAGCACTTTATCAATGTAAGCTGCTTGAGAAAGAGCTAAAAGTTTGTTCTTTCTATCCCGGATGATCTGGATACCTAGAACATAACTTGCTTCACCCAAATCCTTCATTTGGAATTGAGTGCTCAGCTAATTCTTCACATTTGATAATTTCTTAACATTGTTTCCAATGAGTAAGATATCATCTACATAAAGAACCAGGAATACCACTATTTTATTTGCCTTCAGTTGGTAAACACAGGGCTCATCAATATTTTGTTCAAAGCAATAGGTTTTGATTATTTCATCAAACCTAAGATTCTAGGAACGAGAAGCTTGCTTAAGTCCATAGATGGACCTATTTAACTTACAAACTTTTCCTTCTTGTCCAGATACTTTAAATCCTTATGGTTGATCCATATAAATGACCTCGTCAAGCTTTCCATTAAGAAAAGTTGTCTTGACGTCCATTTTCCAAATCTCATAGTCGAGAGCAGCTGCTATGGATAGGAGGATGCGAATGGATTTGAGCATGGCTACCGGACTAAAAGTTTCCTCATAGTCCACGCCTTCTCTTTGGGTATAACCCTTTGCCACTAATCGAGCTTTATAAGTCTCGATATTTCCATTAACACCTCGTTTCTTCTTGTAGATCTACTTGCACCCAATGGCCCTAAAGTCACTAGGTGCTTCCACAAGATCCCAGACGGAATTTGAGTACATAGACTCCATTTCCTGTTTCATGGCTTCAAGCCATAGTTCCTTTTCAGGGCTAGCCATTGCCTATTTGAAAGACAATGGATCATCATCACTAGTGTCACCAACAACCATATTGGTTTCACCATCCAAATCATAGCGAACTGGGTTTCTAGAAACCCTCCCACTACGACGAGGCTCCATGACTGTTTGCTCAGGAACAATGGTACTTTCTTCATTTAAATCGACTTGCGTCGGTTGTACATGAAGAGTAGGAATTTCATCATCAACTCGCGTTGATGACGATGGAACATTGGTTGGAGTCAATTCTTTAACCATCTCCTCTAAAACTACTTTGCTGCGAGGTTTAAAGTTCTGGACATAGTCATTTTCCAGAAAAGTAGCATTTGTAGAAGTAAACACTTTCTTTTCTGAATGACTATAGAAAAGTCCACCCCGAGTACCTTTAGGATAGCCAACAAACATGCAAACTTCAGTTCGCGGTTCTAGCTTTCCCTCCTTTTTCCTCAGGACGTGAGCGAGACACCCCCAGATTCTATAATGGCGTAAACTAGGTTCACGACCATTCCAGCGTTCTAAAGGTGTTTTGGGGATTGATTTTGACGACACGACATTGAGAATGTCATTTGCGGTTTCAATTGCATGTCCCCAGAACGAAGTTGGTAGAGTTGAGTAACTAAGTATGCATCTAACCATTTCCAATAAAGTTCTGTTTCGGCGTTCCACTACACCATTTTGTTGCGGAGTACCTGGGGCAGTAAGTTGTGATAAAATCTTAAGTTCAGTTAAATGATCTTGGAACTGCATATCCAAATATTATCCACCCCTATTAGATTGCAAGATCTTTAACCTTTTACCTAATTGGTTCTGAACCATTGCTAGGAATTCCTGAAACTTTGAAAATGTTTCTGATTTCCTATGCATTAGGTAAAGACATGAGTATCTAGAGTAATCGTCAATGAAAGTGACGAAATACTCAAAACCTCCCCTGGCTTGTACATTCAAAGGTCCACAAACATCTGAATGCACAATACCAAGTGGTTCTTTGGCCCTATCACCCTTTGCAGAGAATGGACGCTTGGTCAGTTTGCCTTCTAGACAAGATTCACAGACAGGTAATTCACCTAAGTTGAGTTCCCTCAAAGGTCCGTCCTTTGTAAGTCTTTGAATCCTATCATAGCCAATGTGACCAAGTATCAAGTGCCATAAATATGTCATATTATCGTTATTGATCTTTTGCCGTTTATTGGTCCTAGGTTTACCAACTTTGAATAAATCATTGTTAAGAGCGAGGGGTTCGTTAGGTCGCAGAATATAAAGCCCGTTTTCCAACACATGCAATACACAATTGTGATCCATTGAAAGAAATAGATATATTAAAACTTGTGAAAGTCATAACAAATCGTTCTAATTGCAACATGGAAACTGAAATTAAATTTCTACTAAAATCCGGAATAAAAAATACATCTTTTAAAATTAAAAATTTATTTCCGAACTTCAGATGAGCTCTTCCTCTAGCTTGGACCGCAACGAACGCTCCGTTTCCAACTCTAAGCTTTAAGCCGCCTTCGTTCACTTCCTCCCACGATTCAAGAAGCTGTAAAGAGTTACAAACATGGTTGGTAGATCCAGAATCAATAATCCAAACAGATTTATCATTCTCTAAAACACATGTTTCTAAGATAAATAAACTATAATCATTACCTTTGTTTTTCGCTACTAGAAACTTGGGGCAATCTCGTTTCCAATGCCCATTCTCTTTGCAGTGAAAACATTTATCTTTACCTTTCTTCTTTTTCATGTTCTTCCCCTTAGGCGTCTGTGCACGTGGTTGTGCACTCGTCTTTGCAGGCTTGGGGTTGTTTATTTGTCCACCTTTCCTCTTGTTTCCAGCTTTCGAAGACGAAGCTTGGTTAGCTTCAGCCTTAGCTAGATGAGCAGCAACATTAGCAGTCTTATTTTCACCTCCTTTATTAGGTCCACCCATGACAGGTTCAATAATCTGAAGCTCGTTCATGAGTTGCGTCAGACCATAGTTGAGTTGAGCACGAACGTACAGACACGATGCCATCCGAGAATTCACGGTGCCATCACGTATGTGTGGAGACGGTGCTATCCAAGCATTTATGGTACCATCACGAGCATTGACGGTGCCATCACTAACGTGCAGACACAGTGCTCGTTCTGGGGATTCCTCAATCATATCGAATTCAGAGTTGTCACCAATCAACTCTATGTTGATATTCTGCTTCCAATTAAGGAAGTTTTCTCCAGCGAGTTTCTCCATCGAAAGTTGAGAAATGATGGGAGTAGACACAGACACTACTTAACTTAAAACTACAAATTACCAATAAAATAGAAATCAATCACATTTGCTCAATAAAACTTCTATTCACACAAATTTCAAGAAATAGCACAACATATACCAAAAATATGTAAGATATGAGAAAAAAATACCAAAAACAATTATATCTCTATTTCTTTAGGTTTTTAACTAATCTATGATATCCTTGTCCCGGTTGGCGAGAGTAAAAAATACCACTAGTTAAATAGAGTTGTAAACTCATCTAATAATGGACACCACAATTAACAACCTACTATTCGATCAAAATAAGAAAACAAAATCTCTTATTTTATGAGCTAGACCCACGGTTTCAATAATCATATATTTAGTCCTAGTAGTCACCGTAGGGGTGAGTCTAGTAGAATTTGACATATAATTATCTATCTTTCGAAATCTAACCTTGTCAAAATAACTAATGAACACCTTCCGTAGGGGGACGAATCAAAGCGCATCGAGGCCCCATTAAGCTATTGACTATGTTAAACCAACGGTGGAGATCGAATAAAATTCTTAAAATAAGCTCATTATAAAATTAAAATTAGTATTTTTAGAAAATTAATGACTATGGTTTTCCAAAAAAAAATTAAACAGATTAAAATTTTTAAAACCAAAGTCCTATAATTTCTTATTAATTCTAAAGTGTCACATTGAAATAAATTCAATTAATTTTGAATTAATTTATTGCTAATCAATAATTAGGTTTAACTAATATAATGAACCTATACAATTAAGTCCAACTCAGGTAAATGAGCCTTAACAATTGGGTTTGTATGGAGGAGGGTTGGGTCCAGTATGCCGTTGCCACTACAAATGCCCCCTATCTTCCATACAAGGTCCAAAAGACAGGAATTTAAACCTTCGTTTTATTAATTGTTATTAATTGATTAGGCTCACTATAGTCATGCAAAGCAAATGGGCCTTCACAAGTGGAATCACCCACAAAAGAGGAATTTAAACTTTACATTTTCTAATGGGCCCAAATAAAACCTATCATTTTATGAATATTTTATTTGGCAAAATACCATATATCTAACAAACATATGGGCCACTATATGCATCTAAGCCCAATTGCAAAAATACCACATATAGTGCAAACAGACATGTTATAATTGGATGGGCCTAATCATGTTACTATATGAGCAATTCTATGAATTTATGCAAAAATACCACAATTTATTTCATTTGCAAAAATACCACAATTAATTATCTAGAATTTATCAAAAAATTCAAATTAATTAATTTTTTACAAAAAATAAGTCAATTTAAATGAAATTTATCAACAATTAGCAATAGTTAATTTAAATTTCATTTATCAACAATCAACTTGGTTTTAGGTTAATTTGAAAAACAAAATATTAATTTAATTTAAATAGGATTTATCAACAATTAACCCAAGTTAATTTAAATCCCATTTAAAAATATATATTTTATTAATTGGCTGAAAAAAAAATGATGATATTTTTCAAAATTTAACCAATATTAAATTTTAAAACCAATATATAAACTATTTTCCAAAAATATCTTGTGTTATTACAACTATTAGCTAATATTTTAACCATTAAAAAAATAAAATATAAATAGTTATAACAACCCTAAAATATCTCAAATAGTTAAACAAATTCAAATATCCATAAAAATATCTAACTAACAATGTTCAAATTTCAAATAATTTAAATATTAAAAGCTATAGAATAAAAAGATATTTATATTTTCAAATAAAGATTTAATAAAAAGAAACAAGAATTTAAATGAAAATATCTTAAATATCTGATATCATAATTCTAATATTTTAATATATTAAAAGATTTAAAATTAAGTTCTTAGTCTATTTTTAAATTTGAATTGGAATGTTTGTAGAAAATATCTAATTATTTAAATCCCAATTATAAAAAATATCTTTATTTAAAAAAATTTAAATGATAAACAAAAAAGATATTTTAGGTTTTGATTATAAATAATAAATTTCCACAAATTTAATATTCTTTATTTTTTTTAAAAAAATTCAAAAAAAAAAAATTTGGGATGAACAGTACCCGTATCGGGTACTGTTCACCGTGGTGTGCTCTGGCTGCTGGTGGCGCGCGCGCAGGGCTGGGTGGTGGCGCGCTGGGCACGCGCGCAGAGGGGTGCGGGGCGCGCGCGTGCGTGCGCTGCTGGGCACGCGCGCAGAGGGGTGCGGGGCGCGCGCGTGCGTGCGCTGCTGCGCACGGTGTGTGCGCGCGCATGGCGGCCAGAACAAAAAATTTCGAAAAAAATTTTTGTGCAATTTTTTTCAACCAAAACCATTTTCTAATTAATTTTTAACATGTTTTGCACAAAATAAAGCATATATAAAAATTAATAGCATAGAAAACACAACAAGATAACCTAAAAATTGCTAAAATTCACATAAAATCAATATGTTCATAAAAACATGAAAAATCATCCAACTATTCAAACATATCAAATAATCCAATTTTAAACATGTTCATGCATGAAAATAAAGATTACCAAATGCTCTGATACCAGTTGTTGGATTAGCTTATACAGGATCTTTATTTATTTTCATGTATATCTAATATTAAACAAATTAATACGAGATAGCCTAAAACATGTTTCTAAAATAGGATTCAAAGAGAAACAAATAATAGAATACTTACAGTATACGCAGCGGAATTAAAGAGTCATTCCTTCAGTTTCTCTAACTCTTGTATCCTCTCTGTCGCAGAGTATTATCAAGAAACTGAACCGATCTTCTATTTTCTTCACAATCTTCCAATGTATCCTTAGAACCACCTAGACTAGTGTGGGCAATTCTCAACACATGAGATAGATATAGAGAGAAGAAGAGAAAATAACAAAGAGGCTTAGAAAATGACTTGTGTTTAGAGAGAATTTAAAACTATCAGAAAATCTCACTTGTGACTTACAAACTTATGTTTTGACTTCTCTCTAAGCACTCCTTTTATAGACTCAATTAGGCCATTTAATTTAATTAAAAAATCAATAAAATAACAGCCATTTTGAAGCTCTAGGTCGAAATTATCATGGGCTATAGGCCCGTGAAATTTCCCATTTGATTATAAGCCCATTGGACTTAAAATCAAGGCATGTATTATTTTCTATTGATTTAATTAATTAAATAATTATTTAATTCCTTTATCAAATTAATTATTTATAATTTGAACATTGATTTAAATTTATTTATTAATTTAGATACCAATTTATCTTAATTAATAAATCTGTCATAATTTCTCTTTTCTTCTCAAAATTACACAACTCTGTGAAATTATCCAAAATTGACCTAGTCAACTTTGATAATTCTAATTGATGATTAAATCAATTAATTGAGACTATCTAGATAATTTTATCCAAGGTACAATGGGGACCATGGGTGTATGAAATCAAGCTCCAATAAGTTATCATAAATCTAACAAATAAATTTACTAACTTATTAATTCCTCGTGACTCCACTATAGACTTGGAATTGCACTCTTGAATTCATAGAACGCTCTATAACAAATATAGATACGCTATTAATTATCCATTGTTACAACCATAATTGCCACTCAATCATCTATAGACGGTCTACAATGAGATAGGACTAAAATACCGTTTTACCCCTCATTGTATTTTATCCTTAAAACACTTAGTTCCTTGTAAATAATATTTCAGTAAACTAATTTAATTAGTGAAATGAGATCTCTATCATTTATCACCTTGAACCAAACTAAAAGGAAACCATCGTTTCACTTCTTCATCAGAAGCTATTGATGTTCATATCTATGATTAACACTCCCACTCAATTATATTACCGAGTTCCCAAGATGTAAGTATGGGCTAGTCCGTAGGGTAAGCTGGTAACGAACAAGTCGAAGAACTCAAATAATACAATCAATTAGAATACTAACCACTCAGAATTGAGATTGAATTGACCTATGGTCAACTATATGATATGACTAGAATAGATAATAACGGTATGTTTACTTATCTTATCAACTGTCAATATCGGTTCTGTCCGATGTAACAAATACATCCAATCTGATCTACTTTGCTAATGTTCTGGAAAGAACATAACACTGTAATGTGTAAGTAGATCATATCGTAGATTGGCAAGTTAGTGTAAATTCGGTGCACTGACTAATCTTAGGACTAACTTATTTTGAACATATAATCATATTTATATTCCACTGTGATTTCGTCACTATAAATAAGATTAGGTATATGCTCAGGATTTAATAGAAGTTTATATTAAACAAATAATCATGAAAATAAAACATGTGAGCGAAGTGATTGACCAAGTCAAAAAATGATTTCTATTCTTTTATTGATAATAAAATGAGATTACAAAGAATTTGGGTTTTAATTAGGGCATAAAACCCCAACAGGTCATACTTTTGACAATTGTCCTTCCAATCCAGCAACTGTGTGTTACATGGGGAATCAAAATAGGAATGACCCTTATTCTAATTCCTACAACCCATCATGGAGGCAACATCCCAACTTCTTGTGGAGTAATCAAGGGGCTGACCCTAACAATTCTTCTATTCCTTCAAGACCAAATTTCCCACCGGGTTATCCCCCACAAGCTCCACAACAAAGGCCACAACAACAAGCAATGCAATCTAGCTCTCTTAAGAACATGTTGAAGGAATATATAGTGAAGCATGAATCCATGATCCAATGCCAAGCTGCATCATTGAGAAACTTAGAAAACCAAGTTGGGCAACTAGCTAATGAGCTTAGATATAGACCCCATGGTACGTTACCAAGTGACACCGAGAATCCAAGAAATGGGAGCAAAGAACATTGTAAAGTCACCACTTTGAGAAGTGGGAAGGAGTTGGAGAATTCCAAGACAAATTCTGGGCATGAGGGTGAGCCCTCTTCAATCCAAATAAATGAGGAAATTCAAAAAGATGCTGAAATTCCTAGTATACAAAAATCTGCCTCTGCCCAGATTGCTGCAGGAATGTCGCAGCATCAGCACCCAGACAGCTCAATTTCAAAGCAGCCACCTCCATTTCCCCAATGTTTTCAGAAGCAAAAGTTAGATTCGCAATTCAAGGAGATATGTTGAAGCAGTTGCATATCAACATCCCACTTGTAGAGGCACTTGAGCAAATGCCTAACTGTGTGAAATTCATGAAAGATGTTCTTACAAGGAAGAGAAGGTTAGGAAAGTTTGAAACCGTGGCTCTAACCAAAGAGTGTAGTTCATTTCTACAAGACAAGTTGCCACCAAAGTTGAAGGATCCTGGGAGTTTCACTATTCCCTGTACTATTGGAGATACTTATTGTGGGATGGCTTTATGCGATCTGGGTGCAAGCATTAACTTGATGCCAATGTCTATTTTCAAGCAATTGGGGATTGGAGAAGTTAGGCTTACTACAGTTACTCTTCAACTAGCAGATAGATCTCTTGCTCATCTGGATGGGAAGATTGAAGATGTATTGGTGAGGGTGAACAAATTCATATTCCCTGCTTATTTTATTGTGCCAGACTATGAGGCAGATAGAGAGGTGCCCATTATCTTGGGGAAACCATCCATTGAAGAGCCACCTGAGTTGGAGTTGAAAGTATTGCCATCACATTTGCGATATGCCTACTTGGGTCCATCATCCACTTTACCTGTCATTATTTCAGCGGAGTTGAGTCATGATCAAGAAGAAACGTTGCTCGAGGTGTTGAGAAAGTTCAAAAGGCCATTGGGTGGACTATTGCAGATATTCGAGGTATTAGTCCTTCTTTGTGTATGCATAAGATCTTGCTTGAAGACAATGAAAAAGGTTCTATTGAGGGGCAAAGAAGACTAAATCCTATCATGAAGGAAGTAGTAAAGAAAGAAATCATCAAGTGGTTGGATGCTGGCATTATTATCCTATCTCTGACAATTCATGGGTGAGTCATGTACAATGTGTACCTAAGAAGGGTGGGATCACAATGGTGAAGAATGAAGACAATGAGTTGATTCCTACTAGAACTGTGACTGGATGGAGGATTTGCATGGACTACAGGAAACTAAACAAGGCCATTAGGAAGGATCATTTCCCTCTTCCTTTCATTGATCAAATGTTAGACAGACTTGCTGGGAAAGAGTACTATTGCTTCCTTGATGGGTACTCTAGTTACAATTAGATAGCAGTAGCCCCAGAAAATCAGCACAAGACTACATTCACTTGCCCCTATGGTACCTTCGCATTTAGAAGAATGCCCTTTAGTTTGTGCAATGCTCCTGCTATTTTTAAGCGATGTATGATGGCTATCTTTACTGATATGGTTGAGCAATTTCTAGAGGTGTTCATGGATGATTTTTCAGTCTTCGGAGATTCTTATGATGATTGTCTGAATAACTTGTATAAGGTGTTGAAGAGATGTGAAGAGACAAACCTAGTCCTTAACTGGGATTGTCACTTTATTGTTAAGGAAGGTATTATTTTGGGGCATAAGGTATCTAAGCAAGGGATTGAAGTTAATAAGGCGAAAATTGAAGTTATTGAGAAGCTACCACCTCCTAATTCAGTGAAGAACATTAGGAGCTTTCTTGGGCATGCCAATTTCTATAGAAGGTTCATCAAAGACTTCTCTAAGATCTCCAAACCACTTTGCAATCTTTTAGAGAATGAAACACCTTTCCATTTTGATGGAGCATGTTTGAAGGCTTTTCAAGAGTTGAAAGAGAGATTAATTTCAGCCCCTATCATTGTTGCACCGGATTGGAGTTTTCCCTTTGAATTGACGTGTGATGCTAGCGATTATGTCGTTGGGCTGGGGCAGTGAGGGAACAAGGTGTTTCACTCTATTTATTATGCCAGCCGCACCTTGACAGGAGCTCAATTGAATTACATTGTAACTGAGAATGAGTTACTAGCCATTGTCTTTGCTTTTGACAAGTTTCGATCTTATCTTGTGGGAACTAAAGTGATTTTCTACACCGATCACTCAGCCATAAAGTATTTGATTGCCAAGAAGGATGCAAAGCCAAGATTGATTCGGTGGGTGCTTTTGCTTCAAGAGTTTGATGTTGAGATTCAAGATAGAAAATGGGTAGAAAATCAAGTGGCTAACCATTTATTGAGAATGAAGTGTAAAGAATATTCCAACTCTCTTATCCCCATCAAAGAAACATTCCCTGATGAACAAGTGTTTGGGGTCAACCATTCCCATGAGCTTCCTTGGTTTGCTGATTTTGCTAATTATTTGGCTTGTGCGTTGATGCCACCAGAGATGACTAGCCAACAAAGGAAGAAATTATTGCATGATATGAAGTCTTATTTTTTGGAGGAGCCCTTTCTATTTAAGCAATGTGCAAATCAGTTTATTAGAAGATGTGTTGCTAAACATAAGGTAGAGGGTATTCTGTTTCATTGTCATTCATCACCTTGTGGTTGTCATTTTGGTGGAGCACGTACCACCGTCAAAGTTTTACAATCTGGTTTCTTTTGCCATTCTCTATTTAAGGATGCTCATGCTTACGCCGCTAGATGTGATCGTTGCCAAAGGGTTGGAAGCATCTCAAGAAGACATGAAATGCCTCTAACTAATATACTAGAAGTTGAATTGTTTGATGTTTGGGGGATTGATTTCATGGTCCCTTTCCCACCCTCATATGGCAACTTGTATATCTCGGTGGCTATTGATTATGTCTCTAAGTGGGTTGAAGCCGCTGCCTATCCGACTAATGATTCCAATGTGGTCATGAGGTTCTTACACAAGCATATTTTCATTAGATTTGGCACTCCAGGGCTATCATAAATGATGAGGGAACCCATTTTGTGAAAAAAGTGTTGGATAGTTTATTGGCTAAGTATAGTGTGAAACATAAGGTGGCTACGGCATACCATCCTCAACCAATGGCCAAGCGGAATTGTCTAATAGAGAAATAAAGGGTGTGCTTGAAAAGGTGGTGAATCTGAATCGCAAGGATTGGTCTAAGAGGTTGGATGATGCTTTATGGGCCTATCGAACGACATTTAAAACTCCATTAGGGATGTCTCCTTATCGCCTAGTGTTTGGAAAAGCATGTCACTTGCTAGTAGAACTTGAACATAGAGCTTATTAAGCACTCCAACAACTCAATCTAGACTTGCAACTTGAGGGGGAGAAAAGAATGTTACAACTTGAGGAGTTGGAAGAAATGTGGTTGTTTTCATATGAGAATGCAAATCTTTATAAGGAAAAGACAAAGAGGTGGCATGACAAGCATACCCAACCCCGTTCATTTGAGGAAGGGCAACAAGTTTTATTGTTCAATTCTAGACTTAAGTTGTTTCCTGGGAAGCTCAAGTCTAGGTGGTCTGGGTCGTTCACTATTATTAAGGTGTATCCTCATGGGGCTGTGGAATTGAGAGGAAATGAGGGAGGTGAATTCAAAGTCAATGGGCAGAGGCTGAAACACTATTGGTGTGGTGAGGATAAGCGCAACAAGACCTCACTCACCTTAGTTTACCCTTGAGAAATCATGTTCTTGAGCTGTTGTGCTTAAAGCTATATTTGGATAGCAGCAAATTAATTATATATATAGTATTCTATTTTTGTTCTTGTTTTTCACCTCTTCCCTTCATTGTCTATGTTGTGGATTTGAATAAATTCATGTTCTGGGGTGGCTGTGAGAATCCAGGTAGTTTTATGGGTCAATTCCAGCGAATTTGGACCTATTTCAGGTCGGGACTTGGTGATATTTATGGCTGGTTTGCTGATAATTTGAATTTTGGAAAGTCTGGAAGTGATGCTGCAGCAATGCTGTTAAGCTTTTTAGTGATGCTGCAGCATTGGAGATAGGCGAAGCTTTGAGAATTTTTAAGAAGGTCTGGGCAAATTTCAGAAATTACCCCCCAATATTTTTTTTTTACCTATCCCTAATTTCACCCCTCCCAACACTTCCAGCTCTGTCCCAAACCCGAAGCCCATCCCCTCCACCACGAACCCAGTCCACCCATACCTTTGACCCAAGACCCCCAGCTCTGCCTCCTCCACCTATTGTGCCACCACGACCCCTGAACCAGCACCACCATGAACCCATTCAACCCAATCCTCTGACCCGCGACCTCCCTGCCGTGAAGTTCCCGAACTCACAGCCACCTTTCTCCACCACTCACCAAGCCGACCCACATCCCCACCTCCCAAGCCCACGAACCCAAACAAGACAGGGTTGTGACAATGAAATTTTTTCCTATTGATTAAATATATTCATAACTAACTTAGTGCAAAAATACAACCAACCCCCGACCCCGATCTGCTGAACCGTGACTCGTTTCATCACCAACCCAACCCCATCTCGCACCCACGCACCTAGTTGCCCAAATACCATCCCCAAAGCTCAATTTCTCTCAAGTTACTGTCTCTCTCTGTACAGCCAAGTTGAACACCTATTGGCTTCGAATAAGAGGTACTTTTCAGATTTTTTTTAGTGCGATTGATGGGGTATTGTTGCTGAATGCCTGCGTATTGTGCCCATATTTTCTGTTGGGATTCCTTGATATTATGCTTGTTAATAGGCAGCATTATTGAATCATTGATTGGTGTTTCTTGCTCATGGTTATGGAGAATTTTATTGTTGTCCTTGCACTGGGTATTCTCGTTTGATTGGTCCTGGCTGGGTATTATTGCTAGCTGAATCGGTGCCATCTCTGCAATTTTTCTGGGCATTTTAGATGTTTTCTAAGCAGGTTGTTAAGTTCCATTCTGGGGCTATTGCATCGCCAAAGTGAGGGATCAATTTCTGGTACATTTAACTTGATAAGCAGGGGATGTTGATAAGCAAATCTTTTTAGCAGACAAGGGATTTCATTTGAATAGTGTTGATGAAACAGAAATGCCCCTTTATGCTCGCACTCCTATTGAAGCACTCTATTGGCAACTCTTTTGTGGCCCTCGCCTTATGCCTGATGATACTATTGTGAGGGAATTCTGTGCCAACCTTTTGCCCACCCAGTCACCAAGTGTCCTAGTACGCGAAACTGAAGTCCCACTAACATCCGCTACCATCCATGCTCTGTATGGATTACCGGATATTGAGGATGATGACTATGCATCCATGTTTCAAAATTGTGATCCGGAGTTATGCCAACAAGTAATAGATGATCTTATGGTTCCTGGCACTCGGTGGATATCTTCCTCCACCCAAGGTTTCCTCATTTGTAGGCGAGAATTATTATCACCTGAAGCTAAAGTATGGTTCTACTTTGTCCGCAACAGTTGTATGCCCACCATGCATACTTCTACTATCAATATGGAGCAATTGTTTCTTCTGTTTGCCATCATCAGAGGGCATACCATAAATGTGGGTAGAATCATTGCCCAAGAAATACGCCAGTGTGCCGGTAAGAAGGCAGGGCATACCTTCTTTCCCTCTCTGATCACACAACTATGTCGTCAAGCGGGTGTCCCAATGGCTGAGCAGTGCCCTGAGAAGTATATCCCCGGACGTATCACCCATTATGACATCTCCCGAGTGTTGCAGACTTCTGATTCACAAAAGCGTGGGGAAATTTCTTCTTTTGCCCCGGATGTAGACCACGAACCACCGGTTGCACCACCAGTTGAGAATGAGGCCCCTCCTATGCCTACTCATGCCTCCTCCAGCGTTGCTCCTGTCGTTGACCCTCACCACCACCATATGATGGAAATGGTGCATTTTATGCATCAGCAGCAGCAAGCTTACTGGTGCTATGCCCAAGTGCGTGACTGGTCCATTGAAAGCATGCTTGAGCGGAATTTCACCAAGCCCTTCACATTCTTGCCTTAATTCTCGGATAGCATCCTAGCACCATGGAGAGGAGTAAGCACCGAAGACACTGAGGAAACTAGCGATGAAGACGCTGATGGTGGCGATCAGTGAGAGGAGGGAGTTTTCTTTGTCTTTTGCTTTTATTTAGTTTTATAGTGGATTGTCTCTTGTTATTGTAATATATTGTTGCTGTTGTTCTTTGTTGTGTTGTCTTGGGTAGCAATGAGGACATTGCTCTCTCTTAAGTTTGGGGGGTGTTGTTTTTATTTGCTATTGTGTCGTCTTACTTCCTTGCAATTTCTTGTCTTAAGTTTTAGATATTGCTTAGGACTGTTTTATGTTGAGTCTAGAGTCTAGGTTGTATTGGAATCAATTTTTGTAATGGTTTTGTTTAAGTGTGGGGTGGCTCGATGATAAAATTTCAATTGCAATATTGGTTAACTCTTGTGTTTAGTGAGCCTTTAGTACTTAAAGTTTTTGGTGCTAATTCAACCATAGTGAGATTGTGTCCCAATTGAGTGTGCATAGTTTGACCATGAATCCCTCACCTTAGATTAAACTAAGTATTCATGAAGGTTTAAGTTTTTAGAATTGGCTTGATAATTCCTTTGAGGCAAATTCTTAGGAGGCTTAGTGATTTAGAGAGGATTTAGGCAATTTTCTTGGACCGTTTGAGCTTTTCATGCCTACCGTATAATTACTATCCCTAGTGATCCAACTTTGAGCTTTTTGACCTATTTTGTTCATATAACCTCAACTTGATAGCTAAATCTATTTTGAATATCCCATTTTTGTTTCTCACTAAACCTTAAGCTTAGTTTGTCTGTGATATTATGTGAGATAAGTTTGGGGGGGGGGGGGGGGGGGGATGAAGAAAGAGTATCTTGATTCTTGGGGTCTTCATAATTGGTTAATTAATACACTTTTATGCTCAAATTTGTTAATTGTGTTTAGGTCTTATTATCTTCAATGTTTTCATTTTAAGTATATTACTTTTTAGTTGTCTTGTTTTCATATTATTAAAAAAAACAAAAACAAAAAACAAAAAAAGAAGAAAAAAATTATATATAATCAGAAAAATATGAAAAAATAAATGATAGAAAATTCAAAAAAAGAAAAAGAAAAAAAAGAAATATGTGTTTATATTTAGTAGTGTCAATAGATAAGTTGTTTGTAGTTGCTTGTAACCATATTTGAGCATATAAGTGTAGTGTTCATAGAAAGAGGGAATTGAGTACTATTGATAAGTTTGGGGGATTGAGTTCACTTGTAATGGGTAGAGGGTATGAATTCATTAGATCCAAGGCAAGCTAGGTTTTAAGGTTTTTGCCTACAAATTCCATCTTAACTCATACCTTTAGCCTAGCCTACATTACAACCATGTAAAGACCTATTGATCTAAATCACTTTGCCAACTACATTAGTGGAGATGGGTTATTGAGTTCAACATATGAAATCATAGATTAAACCTTAGGATTGTTGCTTAGTTCAATCTAGGGAAGAGGGGTTGATTGGGAAGAACTAATTGTGCACTAATTGGGAATACATTGAAAACTCGGTTGGGTTAGCATCTTAATACTTGAGAAATTTGGCTTGCATATACACTTGAGTTAACAATTTAATCATTGATTTGAGAGCTTTATCCCCACTCTAATATGACCATTTTCAAATTGATTATGAGCGTCTTGTTTTGTTTTGTTGTGTCTTTTGTGTTTCTTGTGTGTTGTTAGGTAGCAGAGTCATCACCCGGAACAAGTAATGAGATAAGTTTGGGGGTGTGATAACTCTAGGAATTAGAGTTATTTTTATGATTTTAAACTTATATTTTTTTGTCAAGGAAGAGTGATTTGTGATGTTTTGTAGTAGTTTTATTGTGTTTTTATTAAACATTAATTAAAGTAGGATAATATTAAATAGTATAGTAAAGCTAAAAAAATTTCTAAAAGAAATGTTGGTTTATTATCTTGATAGGTGGTCTTTGAGTTGGAGCCATTTGATAAAGAATTGAATTGTGAAGTGGAATCAGAATTTGAGGAATTTTGTGGCATTGCTGCAGCATTGCATCCTGACAGCTACTCTATTTTGAAGGTCCACATGTGAAGCTTCTATTTTTGGTCTCTAACTTATTTTTTTTTATTAACTTAATTGGGCTGAAATTAATTGATAAAAGAATATTTTGGCTTTAGTTGTATCTTGGTCCATTTGTGGTAAATAAGACAAAAATCAATTAAAAGAAAAGAGGCCCACGTGACTAAGGAAGGAGGCTGACCTAAATGTAGTAATGGTCTTCTTTTCTAAGGGGAATATACATGACTGGTAGAGGAAGAAATACCCAGCCGCCTAGTGCATTTGAAGATACCCATTTTTGGCAGCCATTAAGGTGAAGGAAAAAAAAGAGAGGAAGGAGACAAAGAAAGAAAAGCAAGAAGACAAAGTCACTTGAGACATCAATTTGGCTTGAATTTCTTACCTTTATTTCTATTTTCTTTCAATTTATTCTCTAAAATTCAGATTATGGATTGTTATTATTTGGGTTTTTTTTGAGATTATGAGTATGAGCTAAACTCTAAATAGCTAGGATAATTAGAACTCTAATATGTGATTGTCTTGACACTTTTATATTGATGCTTATGCAATTTGATGTTTATTCATTCAAATATTTATCATGGTTAATGCTTGCTATTGATTGATCACCTTTAGTATATAATTGAGTTAATTTTTAATTCTAAAATTGTTGAAATTGATTGACACACAATTTGAATGGTGCATGCTTGAACTCTTTGAATTCAAGATTGTAGTGATATAGACATATATTATTACCATGCATAATCTTATGGAATTGATGCTTGAATTAAATCTTTGAAATTGAATTAACATAGACATATGTGATTTAATTAAAAGATTATAATCATAGTTCTTTGACGAAAGCCTATGAAAATTAACTAAAATTCTAGATTGATAGACCACAAGTTGTTGCAGCATCAGTGTCAGAGTTGCATATTAGGGAGATAATTATTCTAGTTGCCATCATACCATTTGTCACTCCTTGAATCAATTTTCCTAAGTTGTTTCTTTCATTTTTCTGCATTTAATTAGTATTTAATTACTTAGTCCTTAGACCACAATCTTTTTAATTAATTTTAGTGATTTTAAATCATTTTGTTAGAATTTAGTTTCACAATTAAAACTTAAGAAAATAGTCTTTGTGGATACGATGTCTGGTACTTGTTACTATATTACTTGTTGTTGATAGTGTGCACTTGCACTTAGCTTTATTTTACACAACAGGGATCCAACACAGTATCAATCCCAATCTCAGGGGCTGCATGGTTATCAACCAAAAAAGACTCCAAGTCATCCAAAAAATCAACATCAATCCCCACATTAGAATCAAGTGGCGATAAGGAAGAAGCAGACACTTGAGAAGTAGATACAGTCTCGTAAAGAAATTCATTTTCATGAAACTTTACATCTCTAGATACAAAGATGCACCTGTCTGATGGTCATACAAATTCCACCCTTTCTTCCCATGTGGATAACTAATAAACACACACTTCCTACTCCGATGAGCAAATTTATTACCTTTGGCCTTTTGATTGTGGGCAAAAGCTAAACAACCAAAAACCTTAAGTTCATCAAAATCAAGTGCCTGGCCGAAAAGAATTTCAAAGGGAGTTTTATTTTGGAGCAAACCAGAAGAAGTTCTGCTAATGAGATACACTGCACCAAGCACACATTCTCCCCAAAAAGTAATAGGTAGATTGTCTTGAAACATCAAAGCACGACCTACATTAAGAATATGTTGATGTTTTCGTTCCACACAACCATTTTGTTGAGGAGTCCCAACACAAGAGGTTTGAAAAATAATGCCATTTGCATCAAAATAATCCAACATACATTTAAACTTCGTACCATTATCACTCCTTACTAATTTGACATTTGTTTCAAACTAACAGGAAATCATAGCAAATAATGAACAAAAAACTTGATAAACCTTTTGTTTTTTAACGCAATAAATAAACTCATAAAACTCTTGAAAAATAATCCACCAAAGTCAAAAAATAATGTGCTCCACACAAAGAGGGTATCTTATTTGGCCCCCATAAATCACAATGAATAAGTTCAAAAATTCTACTAGCATTACTATCACTAACAGGAAAACTATCACATTTTTGTTTTGCTTGAGGACAAACATCACATGATTTATTCAATTTCTTTCTAGAAGTACGGGAAGAAATAGCAGGAACTACTTTATGAATCTATCTGACGAATGCCCCAAACGACGATACCACAACTCAAAATCTGAAATCTCTGGAACTGTTACCACACACACTATAGGAATCTGTCCAAAATAATAGAGTCCATCCTTATGTTCACTGGCTCCAATCAGATTTCCCGAGCGTAGGTCCTGTATAGCACATAAAGAATCAATGAATTGTAAAAGACATTTAGAATCACCAATTAACTGTGACACCGAGATTAAGTTGCAATGTAACTGTGGTACAAATAAAACATGCTCAAGTATCAACCCATCAGTCAACAAAACGCGACCAGCCTTAGTAGCAACGACATGTGCGTCGTTAGGTAACCCAACAAAACATGCTGAAATATGATGAGTGTCCATCAAACAGGATTCAGTGCCAGTAACATGGTGAAAATCACCAATATCAATAATCCAGGAAAAAGAAGAGAACTCACCCATCATCTGATCATGCTAGCAATTATTAATCATATTCAATAAAATCTGAACCTTCTCCAGTTTTAAATCATGCAAAGAAGTGCTAGAAGAACCATGAGAAGAGACCATAGAATTGGTCCCACCATCGGCCACAACAGTGGCAGCCATGACCTTGGCAGCTACGACTTTGGGCTGACCACGAGGGGCAGTTGGAGGAGCCGCAGGAGGTGGTTGTGCATTGGGCCGTGGTGGTTAAAAAAAAGAACGAGGTGGTGCGATATTTAGACTAGGGTAGGTGACTATGTGGGGATGGGTTGTATATATATATTGATGTTAGAGAATATATATTAATAATCAATGGAAATATGGAAAAACCAAATACAACTCTATGCAAAAATACAATGGGCAAGATAATTGATTAAATAAATATTACAACTCAATTGCTCAAAATACAAATAAATAGAAAGATGTGGAAGAAGAAGATTACACACTCAATACTATAATAATACAAGTAAATAGAAGAACAAGAAGAACAAAAGAATGAAAACACAAACAAACTCTCACACAACCAAAGTGTAGAGTAGTGGGGATCACCAACTTGAACAAGGTTCAAGACCTTTGTCCAAAAGCTTATTTCCCCCTATTCTCTAAGCACTAAGGGATCTCTCTAGAAAATAGCTCTTTGGAATTATCAAGCCTTTTGGTGTATTTTCTAGCCAAGTGCTTTGTGGATGGAAAATAGTGTATCTTACAAGTGAGCATTAGGCTCCTATTTATAGAGTTTGAGATACCCTTTGGATTTCAAATTCCACCAACCCCCATGGTTGTTACCCATGTTTAATTGAATTAATATGGAATTAAAATTGAGATTTGGGAGTTATTTGAGATGTTAGAACCGTTCAATTTGGAAAAAACTAAAAAATCATATAGGATGTCAGCCTCACTGGCCGTGGCCATGACTTTTCAGTGGCCGCAGCCAGGACTTTTCAGTTGCCGCGGCCAGGACTTTTCAGTGGCCGCGGCCACTGGCTTCTTTTCCCAGTGGCTGCGGCCACATGCCATTTTCAGCACAAAAAAGTCATTTTTCCAAAACGTTCCAAAACGTCCAAAATCCTTTCCCACATGATTTTGTAACCTCCAAACACCTATTGGGAGTTAAAAACATGTCTCCAACAGTCATATTTCATCATGGTTTTGTGAAATCCAATCTCAAATGTGTAACATATAATATAGACATTATTGGGTAATATTTGGGAGTTACAAATTTGTAACTAATTTTGTAACTCCAAAATATGTCACATTTGGGCACACACATGTGTCTAATTTTTGTGACTCTCAATAATATGTTACAAGGTGTGACAAATCATATTTGTGTGACAAATCATATTTTGTCACATTATTTAATTTAACATTATATTATATGAAATAATATAAGAATTGGTATATATACGGTCTAGTAAAAGATATGGGATGGTGTCTACTTGGTTTTACGAATAAGAGAGAAAGACGATTGTGTGGGTGGTCGACTGGTTATGTGTGTGTATATATATATATATATATATATGTATAAGTGTACGGTAGGGGTAAAGCATAAAGGGTTATAGATATATAGATCATGGTGGTGGTGGCTGTCTGAAGGAAAAACGGTAGAGAAAAAAAATTGGTAGGAGCTTGCTCGCCTGCTAGGGTTCTAGTACCATGTCCGAATTGAGATAATTGGGCCTGTTTGGCATTGTTTTCTGTTTTTTGTTTTCGAAATTGTGTTCTCAAAAATGGAAACAGAAAACTGTTTTTATAGTTTTAAAAAACAAGAAATGTTTGGTTAATGTTTTCTAAAAACAATTTTTTAGTTTTATTTTTTTAAAATCTTATATAAAAAATAAACAAATATATTTACAAAGAGAAAAATATTTTAAAAGTTTGTAATAATTAATGAGATAAAATAATTTGAACGAAAAAATGATGAAAAATAAGAAGTGAGAAAATAAAGAAAGAAAATTTGAGAACAACAGAAAACAATTTTTTTTTTGTTCTCAAAATTTTCTGTTTTTTGTAACTTTATTTTTTAAAATTGTTTTCTGAAAACAATGTCAAACACCCCCAAGTTGTTTTCAAAAAACAGTTTTTATCTTTTAAAACCAAAAAACAATTTTTTAGTTAAGGTGACAAAGACCCTCAGTTTCCTTAATCTCATTAACTCACCTTTAGGTAACATATACAATGTAGTGTCATAAGATTAGGGCCTAAACCCATAATAAACATATACAAAAATACAGTCCATATACAATTAACTTAATACTCTTTTTATCCACACTAATAAAACATAAATGATTAATAATTATATCATCGTAAGAGATTTATGTCTTAAGTACTATTAATTTTAATTTTACAAATATTTCAATGTCGAACACTTTTGTGTAATAGGTTCTGAACAAAGTATCGTTTAATAACTAATGACATATATAAATAAAACCAATTTATTAAACATTGAAAAAGATTGAAGATTTGTTATCTTTTTTTTTTCAACTTAAATTTAATAATTGTAAATAATATCGTCTATTATTTGTTTTGGGGGATTAATAATACAGCAACATAATAAATGTTTTGTGAAAAAGTATGAATATGGATAAGATAGACATCCAATATCACCTAAACAATCCTATAAATAAGTAGATGAAAATATTAAGACTCTACCCATCCTATAAATAAATAAGTAGATGAAAATATTAAAGAGTCATCCCTAGTCTATAGATAATGATTTATCTTTGTGACTTGCTGTAGTCTCGTTATATAATATAGTACCCGGAAACCTCCTAACCAATTACAAAGTTTTGGAATATAACTCACTTGAAGACGAATAAAAAGAAAATGTCAGCTTAATTGGCATATATATGAGGATCAATACATAATATATATATATATATATATATATATTTATAATTTGTTTTGCTTGTATTCTAACCCTCTTGGTATTTTTATTCCAAGGTTGTGATTTTATAATGATTTCTTATATAATATATCACAATTAAAAATAAAATAAAAGTGAAGAGAAAAGACACAGAAGAAATCAATACATGATAGACTTGTTCATATACAGAAAAATTAAAAATAACAAACAATCAAAGAAAGAGTAATGGAAGAATAACCACTAATTAAACTCAAAGACTATAGCTATCCTAATGGCCAAATTGAGATCAGTGAATTTGGAAATGGCCTTATTTAATTACTGTTATAAACAGAATTTCAATTAGAGGTTATTCTTCCTCTCAGTACAGTTTCATGTATAGCCTTGGGGAAACATATGCACCCTCCAATTTATCAATTAAATGAATACAGTGCATCACTGTGCATACTGAAATCATGAATGTTGATGCATACATCATCACTAATCCCAGAGATTAAGTCATGACCAAACCCACTTCCTGAAATTTGATCCTCAAACTTAAATTCTGAGTGAAGCAAGTCAGAATCTGAAACCTGGCTAAGCCCATTTGAAAAATGGTCACCTCCAAATATGCCTTCATTTAGCAAAATACCATGTCCCATTCCATCTTGGAAACTCAAACTATGACCAAAACTTTCTCTTGGAACCATTGGCTGGACCATATTGGCTGAGTTTGGACCATTATGATTATTAATATTGATGTTATTATTATTAACTTGGTCTATTGAAAGCCACTCGGCAAATAGAAGCTTTGGTAGTGAGCTAATTTTTGGCTGTTGTTGATGGTGATGGTCTTTAGAGAAGTCACTATAAAGATTTGGATTAAATACAGATTGATCATTGTGAAGTAGAGATTTTTCCACCATTTGGTCCAATGATTCATAGCTTGGAATTCGATTACTATTCTTGTCTGAAGAAGGTGAAGACTCTGAGCTTGAAGTGGTGCACTGAGTTTTAGTCTGTTCAGTTAACATTTCTTCTTCAGCTTTAGCCACTCTCTTCTTCAAATATGAATGCCAATAGTTCTTTATCTCATTATCTGTTCTTCCTGGCAAGTGTTGTGCAATTTGAGACCACCTGTTCATTCAAAATATAAATTGATTAATTCCCTACCCTTTTGTAATAATTAATTCTAGTTGCTTTAAATATAATTATTATTACTAGTTGGAAGAATAATTTGATGTAAGTCAAATGTTTTTGATTTATTTTAATATTTTGGTGATGTCAGCCTAATATATATTACACAAAATATAGGGTAGTATTATAATACTACTATAAGTGAGAAAATACATCAAATTGGAAACTTTTAATTCATAAAAATATTAAAATAGCTGATTTGGTTCCAAATGAACAGATCTTGATTCTTTTTTTAATTAGGGTTTGATTTATTAAACTACAATTGTATCATTAAAATCTAATGCTCCTCTCTGTCACAAAGTCAAGACCTTGGATTTAATCAAGCTGCAAATAAAGCATATCATTTATTTTTTTAGTGTCAACCTTTAAATTGATTGGACAATTAATATGAATGTTATGATTTTAAAACTTGCCTTAGATAGCTACTGGACAATTATATTTTTTCCTGTGTTCATATTCAATTGACCCATAAAAAAAGATAATAAAAGGCTTGTTGTTTTACCATTCATAATCATCTAGAAGCTGTGGAAAAATAGCCATTAAAAGTAAAAATTAGAAAAATAAAAAGTTTTTTTTTTTTGTTGTTATTGCTTACTTGTTCCCCAACATATGATGAAGGGTTAAGATGGTCTCTTCCTCATGTTTGCTAAATGTCCCTCTTTTTAACCCTGGCCTTAAATAATTAATCCACCTTAGTCTGCAGCTTTTTCCATTCCTTTGTAAACCTACACATAAAATAGTACTTTAAAAATTTTAATATAAAATTAAGAGAGCAAATAATAATAATAATAATAACTGATGATGAGTACTAGCATATTAAGTCATATTTGAATCAAAGTCATTGTCAATCGATTTCACTTAAAATATCCGTTATCGAAAATTCTGTTGCTGTTGACTGAAGATGCCATCCACCAACTCTTTTTAATTAAATGAATTAATGTATAAATATTACCATAAAGTACTATAAATGATACATAAAGGTTCTTTATTTGGACTTTAAAGTAATTTTGATTAATAAAATTCCTAATAAAAAATCTCTCCAAGAATAATAAATAAAAATGATGTGTCTTATAACTGGGACAATAAGAAATTTAGAACTTTAATTAACACACTAATCATGTCAAATAATTTATACACCACATATTATATATACTTAGAAAAATGGTCTTTAATCATTATTTATCATATCATAATTTGTACAATACTAACTAATTGATGACGAATGACATAGTAAGACTAATAGATTGAACATGAATTCAAATTAACTAGTTTTCAATTAACTCAAAACCCAATTTGAACCATTATAAATACAAGAAAATATATCAAAAACATCTAGCCAGCTAAAATGTTCAATTCAAATGGGTATAATTTCTTCAATCACCCCACTAATAATACTGAATTTTAAGTATTGATCTTAACAATATTAAAGAAAACCCAAAATTCCATGTCAAAGAAGTGAGAAAACAGAGAGCTTCTGAGTTGTATATAGTATAGCATCAAGTCAAACACAATTCAGGCACCACTTTGGCTCATTAATTGTGACAAAAAACACACTCTCTTAAACAATGCCTAGCTTGTCAGTAATTCAAGAAATATATGATCAAACAAGTTCAAAAACAAAGCCAGAATATCAAAGGCCTTGGTGCATTAGACAGAATCATTACAATGTGTATGTAGTTTTACATAAACAATTATAACTTTCTTGGTATCTAAAAACACACACAAAATTACATGTAATAAAATAAATAATAGTAAGTAATAGACTGGAAAACTGACCTGCGTTAATGGGAACAGAGCTCCAGCAGCCATGGCCATGTTTGAGTACATAGTTTTGAAGCCTAAGGTCTTCTTCAGGTGACCAAAGACCTTTCCGATGCTTTGGCCTTGGCTTATCTTGTGATTTGCACCCCATTTTCCCAACTTGAAAAAGATTATGCAAACTCTTTTTCTTTTCTTAAAATTAAAAACTTTCAAGTATACAAATGAAATGAAAGATAGAGAGCATGAAAGAGAGAAAGATAGAAGCTATGGTTTATGGACTGCCGACCGCAAATGGGTCTCTGGGACTTATTTAAGCAATGATTAGTTGAGGTCTTCTCATTATAAAAGGAAAAATTATTAAAATAAGGTAAATAATTATATAAGTTTTTCTTTGTCTTTTGTCTTTTATCCTTATTTTAAAAATGTGTGTTAACTTTTTCATTGGTTATTCGTGTTTCATATGTCATACATATCAAGTAAATTAAAACCATTAAAGTTTCAAAAATAGGTTTGGCCCTATGATTGGAGAGTTAATAATGTGCACTAATTGACTTTGGGATAAGCCTAGTTAGTTAATATATAGGTCCTTCTTTTAACTGTATGTCAACAAGTTCTGGTTGATATGCGAAGTGATCACAAAAACCAATAGGATTGGTCCACATATGACCTATATGTAATTAAGAAATAACTCTCTCTCTCTCTATATATATATATACACACTTTAATTATAATAGAGATAAGGGAAAGTTTAGAGAAAATACTGCTGTCCCTACTCGAAAGGAAAAATGTAATGTACTTTTTCAACCCTAAATTGTTCCTTACAATAATACAATGTATAGTTTTCGGTAGTTATATTTACATCACAAATAAATAAACAAATATAACATATACTATGTGTAAACAATGTGTGAGTGAACATTTACTTAGTTTTATTTTAAAAAATTATTAAATATATGTTTTTATGATTCACATAAATTTTAAATACATAAGTAATATTATATATATATATATATATATATATATATAAGAATGACATAAACGTATTAAAAAAATTAAATCTAAATATTATTTATGGTTTTTTTTTTTTTTTAAATATGATAACATTATAGATCATAAATTATACTATTTAATGTATAAAATATTCATAATATTATTCAAATCACACATTCATGATTAAAGAAGAAATTTATTTATTCTTGATAAAAGATAACTATAATTCTAATTTCTTTATATATATAAATGATAAAAATTAAAATTATATATTATATATTATTATAATAATGATATTTTATAATATTTGAATTTATATTTATATTAAAATCTGAATTTTTTCTTTTAATCTTACTAATCTTTCAAAACTATATTCATAATATATAACAAAAACACAACAATAAAATTTCTTTATTGAAAAAAACGATATAATATAAAATAAAATTATTATATTTTGAACACCTTTTCACAAATTTATATTTAAGATTGTAAAAATATTTAGTATTTTTATTAAAATATTTATTTTATTAAGAGAATTTTAAATTTATCATTTAAAAGACTTTAGAATTTTTTTTTTTATAAATGAGGTACACAATCTAATTTTATTTTTAACTTTTTATGAATGAGAGTAATTTAATACCTGAGATACATAATATATGAGGTGTAATTATAAGTAATTATATTTTTAAGTAGAATGATATATATTTAATTTGGGGAGTGTATATATAATTTTATGAGATGTGGATGTTCCTTTTTTTTTTTTAAATTGTACAAAAGTTTCTGATTATGAATGAATTGACTGTACTTATGAATTAATTTCACTTATATGGAATATGGTACTCTATTTAAGAAGTTTTGAAAGATAAGTAATTTTTATTTGCATAACTTTACTAGAGGTCTTCATGGGATTTATTTAATCTACTTTTATTAATCTTCCACATCGTGTTTAATACTTTTGGCTGAAATGGAAGAAATATATTGTTTTAAAAGACATGCAGAAGGAGGCCAAACAAAATTGAGTCATAACTTTTTATGACAAGGAAACGAAGAAAGCTAGGGTTTTTGTCACATATATAAATAGTTACTGTAGCAGTCAATTGAACAAATATATTTAACAAGATGACGAAGATGCACTATATCATGATGGTTTACAAAAGAAGGACTTTCTTTGTAAATATATGTACATCACATCAATTTATTAAGTCAGTAAAGCTCAATAGTTTAATGAAGACCAAAACTTCATGGGAAATATCATATTGTTACTGATAATGAAAGGTTTCATATTAAGAACTCCTCTAAATTGATCAATATCCCAGTTGCTATTATACATCTATATCTAATCAAAACCAGATACACAATTTTTTTTTCTTCATTTTATTGAGTCACACTATATTATTACTTTTTAAAACAAGTTATTTAGAGATGAGGAAATGCTTTTGGACAAATATATATATATATATATATAGAGAGAGAGAGAGAGAGAGAGAGAGATAAATAAGTAGCATTTTTTTTCTCATAATTAAAAGAATAATATAATATAATGTTAAGGACTTTTGTCCTACCGACAATTCGATTTTGCAAGCAATATATTATCACATTGATTAGAAGCAAATTCAACTATAATTTTTGAGTTGATTTTGTAACAACAATTTTGATTAATTTTGTAATCTTGGTCATCAAATCAGCTTGAACTACGTGGATTAATGCAGAACATAAAATAAAGTGGGACAGGTGTATATATATATAATGGAATCGATGTATAAGTATATATGTATTACATTTATATAAATACAATACGAGGCAAGTTATACGTGCTCCCTTGTGTATTATTTAGAAGGGATCTTGATTGATATCAATGAGCCCCATTGTTTGATGCTTTGATGGGATTTCATTTACCAATCATTATGAAAAATGTGTCAAACTAATTATCATTTCAACTATTTTACGCAATTAGCTATATATAGAGTCCTAAAAAAATGAATTAAATATATGTATGAAATGTGCACTCACTGAATTTCTTGACAGATTGTATTTTCGATTTTTATATTTGTAAGGACTACTTTTTATTATCATTATTATTTTTATTTTGATGAAAAAAAAGATATTTGATATAGTCGCATGCCTTTAATTTCCATTTTTGTATGTAAATATATTTGTTTTGTGTATATATAGATATATATTCCATGTACAAATCGCGCATGCCTACTACCATTGAATACAATATATACATATATATATACATTTAAATATTGATCATGTCGTACATGTATAATTTAAAAATAAGTGTCGTTTTGTCAACCCCAAGATCTTATTTGCTAAGAACAAATTAATAATGATTATTATTTTCTTCCCCCAAAAAGAAAGAAAAGAAAGAAACAGTTTTACTCAGTCCAACAAATTAAAGTCTCTTGTTTAAAACTTAAGGATATATATTTTTCACAATTGTAAATTATATCTCTTGGCCACCTAAACCCAAGATTCTTAAAAATAATGAACTCTTTATTATTTATTTCACTACTATAATTGTTTACGTTTGTGAAAGGGAACAGTGCCACTACCATTTCAATTCAAACATTTTCGTCTACCCATCTACTCATTTGTTTATTTACAAAAATATAAATGCATTCGCTACTATATATAAACTTTAAATTAGGTAACATTTTGTCACTATATATATACAAACTAAGTCATCATGATCACGCAATGTTGATGATTCATATGATATTATTGGACAGAACTGAGCTAGTTGTTCAAATAGGTATTTGTTTTGAAGTGCTTAAGGTTAGGTTCATCCTATAATATAATTACCATTAACGACTCTTCCATATATATTAAGTCATGATTGATAGCCCATGTATAGGACAAAATTTACTCAACAGCCAACTTATTATGTATTATAAGCGAGAACGATAAAACTAAAAAATAAACAACCCTAATATGTGTATATATATAGTCTATTTAATTTACCCTAGCTCTCAAGTATACATATATATTCATATTTTTATTAAAATAACAAGTTGATTAATATGCCAATTAAGTTAAAATTAATTGATTTGGAATAAGTAACGTATTAGACTAACATAAATGATCAAGACCAGCATTATTAATTCAATTCAAGCACGTTGCAATTTACAATATTATAATTTATTTAAAGAGCTATAGATAATGACGCTGGATTACTATTTGCTAGGGATGAGTATTATTAATAAAAACGATATCCTATCAGTCACTCTCCATGTAGTTATAATTTGGTTCTACCATTATAAGAAAATAATATGAGATTGTCTATGCGTACTATATATGTACATTTATAGACCAGCAAATCATATTTTTTTTTACCCTAAATCGTTCTATTATGTTAAACAAAGGAATGTTTATTAATAAAAGAGAATAGAGATAGATTAATTAACCAATACAAACTTATTATTATTATTATTATTATTGTTGTTTTGTAGGATATATGCATCTTAATAATACAGATTAATTGGCCGGACATGTAATATAGTAATATATATCATTAAGAAAAAAGATAAATACTAATGAGTACTATTGGATACCCAAACCCAAAATCCCTATATCATTATTGGTACAAATTGTAAGTGTTATTTTTGTCTTGCATTGTTTTCATGTTTAGATATTGTTTTCATGTTATAACACTGAAAGCCTAGTAGCACGTGATTTCTATTTTCAGCACATGACTTGCTTAGCTGGTTTTCTAGTTGTAGCCCTAGTATATATATTTGTTCTTTCCGTGTTTCCCTTATCTTTTTTAGCAGCTAAAAAATGTCTTATCCAAGAAACACTCTCTGTAAAAAGTCTGAAGCTCTTGATGCTTCATTGTTCATTGCCCATGGCGTTTTGGTGATTCCTCACAATTTATCTCAAGTTTTTTGGTGTAAACCTTGAAGGGATTTCAAGATGAGTCTCAAGGGGAGCTTGAGCAGTAGCTGGAGGGAGTCCAGCAGCTGGAGGGAGTCCAGCAACGTTCAAAACCAGTGGGAGGCTGGTTGCTTGAAGACTTTGACAAAATAGGGAGTTGTTTGTTGATTGTAAACCAAATTAGAAAGGAGTTTTAATTTGTGTTTTTATTATTTGTCTTTGTAATAACTCTGATTATTTTAGCGAATTTGCTTCACCTCTAGACTAGTAGGTTGTGAGAAATCATAGCTGAACCATGTAAAAATGATTGTGTCATTTTCATTATTCTTGCACTTGATTATGATTTAAATCTGATTTTTATTTGATTAATTGGTTGAAAAATTTACTGAGTAGTTGAGTAGCAGTAGTTAACTAACTTTCATTTGGTACCAGAGCTTGTGTATTGATCCTTGCTTGTCTTTAGTTAGTTTATTTGCTTCTACTCTAGTTATCGTGTGAGTTGGTTCCTTAGGGGTTGTGTGAGTGTGTTATTTTTGCTGCTGTGTTTGTATTGATGGATTGCTTCAAAGAAGGCGGGTCTACTACTAGAACCCCCATGCTTGATGGAACCAACTATGCTTGTTGGAAAGCTCGAATGAGAGCTTTTCTCAAAGCTATGGATGAGCGTGTTTGGAGTGTCGTGGTTGGCGGCTGGACTCCACCTACCATCAAGGATGGTGAGGACACTAAACAAAAGCCCGTGTGTCAGAATGGACTACGACTGAGATTGAAAAGGCTAATTGGAGCTCTAAAGGAGTTCATGCTATATTTAATGCAATTTATGTGAGTCAAATGAAGGCTATAGAAAATTGTGAAATAGCTAAGGATGCGTGGGATAAGCTGCAAACTAAAAATGAAGGAACAAAAAATGTCAAAAAATCTAGATTGAGATCTCTCACTACTGAATTTGAAAATTTAACTATGAGAGATGATGAGTCTATCACTGAATTTCATGCTAGATTATATTACTAATGAATATTTTGCTCTAGGTGAAACTTATTCAGACTCCAAGCTTGTAAGGAAGGTGCTCAGAGCTCTCCCTAGGAAGTTCAAGTCAAAAGTTACTTCCATTGAGGAATACCATGATGTTGATACCCTTGATTTGGATGAGCTAATTGGATCATTGCAGAACTATGAACTCACTATGAAAAGGTGGTCTAAAGAAAAGAAAGAAAAAAGAGTTTCTAGTGGAGTTGCTTTATCTCACAAAGTTGTCGATAATCTTTTTGTGGGAGATTCTCTTGAGAATTTAGATGAGGAGAAGATTGCACTGCTCACTAAAAATTATGCTAAGTTTCTGGGGAACAATATGAAAAAAGGTAGCAATGATTTCAGAGAAAACTCAAGAAAACCACCAAATTTTCCTTGAAAGACTACTCATATGGGAGAAAAGAAAAATCCAAAGGGTATTCAATGTCGTGAGTGTGAAGGCTTCGAGCATATACAGGCTGAGTGTGCAAAACACTTTGAAGAAAAAGGGGAGAGCTCTGGCAGCAACCTGGAGTGACAGTGAAGAGGATCAAAAGGCTGGAGAAGAGGATAGTTCAGATTTGGAAGAAAACTATGTTGCTTTCACTGTTAAGACTTTAGAAACACCATGTTCAGACACTGACTCAGATGGAGTGTGTAGTGATGAGGATGACTTGGACCAGCAAACTGCCTATGAACAAATGTATAATCAGTGGGTTAGCGTGATAAAGAGGGCTAAAATTCTAGAGATTAAAGTGGGAGAACTCGAAGAAGAAAGGAGAAACTTCTTAGGAAAAGTTGATTTTCTCACTTTAGACATTGAAGAGAAGAGGGTTGCTCTAGAAGAAATGCAGGAGAAGCTGGACTATGCTAATAAAACCATTGAGACATACACTATTGGTCAAGATTTATTTGACAACATGATGGGAATCGGTCAGTTTGCTAGAGAGAAACATGGAGTTGGTTTCAATCAACCATTGGCTATCAAAAATAAAGATCTTCCAAGTTCATCTCAAAAAGTGCCTCCCATTCGCCCTTCACTTCTTGCTACTCCTAAAAATTCTCCAACCGCAGCAAAATTTATTCCTATATGCCATTTCTATGGAAAAAAGGGTCATATTCATCCAAGATGTTACAAGTTGAATTTCTACTTGTCTCGTCTTATAAACATCTCTAAAGATAATCCTCAAGTCTCTCTTGTTGGAAGAAAACAGTGGAGACCGAAGAATGCTCATACTAAGGCTCTTGTGGTTCATACTTCTCTACTGGCTTGTAACAGTGACCAGTGGTACTTTGACAGCAGGTGTTCTCGCCACATGACTGGAAACAAGCATCTTCTCACTAATCTTTTGTCTTATGTTGAGGGATATGTCACCTTTGGTGATGGGAGCAAAGGTTGGATCATGGGAAGAGGGAAGTTGCATTTACTTGGTTTACCTCCTTTGGAAAATGTACTCTATGTTGAAGGTTTGAAGGCTAACTTGATAAGTGTTAGTCAAATTTGTGACGAAGGGTGCACAGTTCTTTTCTCCAAGACTGACTGCACTGTTGTTTCAACATCTGGAATCCATTTCTTAACAAGGATTAGATCTAATGACAATTGTTATCTCTTGAGCACTAACTTAGTGTGCAATGCGGCAAAGACAGATGAAACTGAATTGTGGCACTACAAGTTAGGTCATCTGAATTATAGAGATCTTAGCAAACTTGTGAAATTAAAAGCGGTTAAAGGTGTTCCTAACTTGGCTCCATTGAAAGACAAAGTGTGTGGTCCTTGTCAACTCGGTAAACAAGTAAAAAGTAGTCATCCTCCCTTGAAATTTCTAGTTACTTCCCAACTTTGGAGCTGCTTCATGTTGATTTGATGGGTCCTGTGCAAACAGAAAGTTTGAGTGGCGAAAGATATGTTATGGTGTGCGTGGATGATTACACTAGATTCTCTTGGGTTAGATTTCTTAGAGAAAAATCTGACTCTTTTGAAAATTTCAAGGGACTGTGCTTCTCTTTGCAAACTGAAAAGGGTGAAAGGTTAAGAAAGTGATTCGTCTTAGAAGTGACCATGGCAAGGAATTTGAGAACAACATCTTTGCTGATTTTTGCAACCAAGAAGGGATAGCTCATGAGTTCTCAGCGCCGAAAACTCCTCAACAGAATGGGGTTGTGGAAAGGAAAAATAGAACTCTTCAAGAGATGGCTTGGGTTATGTTAAATGCCAAGAAATTATCTAAGAGACTTTGGGTTGAAGCGGTGAATACATCTTGCTACATTAGCAATAGAGTGCATCTTCGTCCTAGTACTAAACAAACCTCTTATGAGTTATGGAAAGTGTAACGCCCCAAACTCCAGGGACCGTTACGGTGTGCCTTGTAAACAGTGCTAAACTCGATAACCGAGTCATTTAGCCAAAATCGTAAACTAAGTATGATTAGCGGTTTAGGGATTAAAAACCTTGGTTAGGAGGTAACGTCTCACTAGAACGTTTAATATATACATTGGGATCCCGAAAATAAAGTTTCAGAGTCTATTACAGAAAAATATTTACAACAGGCCGTTCTAAGCAGCAAAACAGGGTTAAACCTTAGTTCCACTTTAAACCTCGTCCGTGTCGGACGAGCAGCTGCATATGTACATCTCATCACCTAAGCTCTCCAACTCAAGGATGGTTCAGCTTCCTCTTGCCTTTACCTGCACCACATAGCACCTGTGAGCCGAAGCTTAGCAAGAAAACACAATAGAGCATGATATAATATCAACAACAACCACAAAAGCCATCCAGGACTATCAGTCCAAAATAGATAGGTGACTGTAGAAAAAGTCACAAAAGTGGAATTAGCTCCTCCATGCCATGTGACGATAGGATCACCAGGGCTTAACTGATAAGTGGTTCCTTCATAAGCTTGATTAGGATAGGTGCATGGTGATTAGTCACCAACATAACCATCCTCTCGACTCTAGAGTCGTAACTAAGGACAGCGTCCCCCAGCCTTGTGACAAGCAGTCACCGGGGTCATATACCTTGGCTGATGTTCATCTGGTCTTAGACCAGGCAAGCGCTTATAGTTTTCATTGACCTTCCGGTCGGTCCAGCATTAATACCCCATATGAGTCATTCAATGCCGACCTCGATTAGATCTAATCTTTATTTGGCCCGGCGTTCACAACGCACTGCCACTTCTGACCCTTGGGTCGGTAAAACACGACCAGTGCTTAGCCCGTGGTGAACTGAACTAATAAGTCACAGCTTCACAGACGGATCTGACACCATTGTCGATTCTGACTAATAAGTCAGCGCCATACACAGGTAAGCCATGCCACCAAACATATATCACATGTCCAATATCCATAAACAAGGTATTCAGCATGCTTACTTAACAGATACTAGCACAATTAGAACCATGCACAACACAGAGGCTCAAGCTCTGAACGATATCATACCCAGTATACAAAGCATGTCCTAATCACATGTTTCTCATGCATCATATGCAATATATCCAGCAATCCAACATGCACCAATAACATCCATGCATGCCATACATAATAATCAGCCAACATCCATCGATAATAGTCATGCATGTCACATATACATAGGGTGCAGTTTTCTTACCTCAAGGTCGAGCTAGAACGATTAAAAGAACAACCCTTGAGAACGATCAACCTTTAGTCCTTTAGCGGTCACCTAGTAATAACCAAATATAAGATACCATCAATAAAAATGGTCAACAAAAGTTCCCAAACCAATATCTAGCCTCCGGGACATCAATCCCCACTTAACCGGGTACTAGGTACAACCCCGAGGCCTAAGGCTTGAATCCCCAAGCTTAAAATACCAATTTGGTCAAAAAGGTCACTAAGGGCTGCGGCCCGCCCGAGCTACGCCGCGGTGCGCCCCCTAGACAGAGGCAACCCCCTCTGCCAGACGCCTTGAGCCGCGGCGCCCCACAGCCATGCCGCGGCTCAATACCCAGTTTTGCTAAAAACTCAGCACGTACCAGCTCGCCTCCCCTGTGTTTTCCCTTGGAACCAAGCCCTTCAAACCTGTCCCAAATCTCAACCTAACACCCAATTCAACCACCAAACATCCTCTACCACTCTCCCACATCAAAACCCAAAGAAAACATCACCCAAACTTCTATTAATCCAAGCTTTCTACAAGAGATTCACAAGCTGAAAACCAAAGCTTAAAAACAGAGCACACCATTAAATTCATAACTGGAACTCACCTCAAACACGGTTTTGAATCCCCTTTAATGGCTGAAACAAGTTCCCTAGCTGCCACCTTTGATTTCCTAGCTCAATACCTCAAGATGGCTCTCAAAATTTGGAAGAAAAATGGTGGAGAGTTTGTACGGGAGAGAAAGGAAGACAGGATGAGAATGGCTCTGTTTTATTCTGTTTCCACAGCCTTCTAAAACTCCCTTAGGCTGATATAAATTCTTAAGGTCAAAAGACCATAATGCCCTTAAGCCAAATAAATCCCTCTAAAAGCTTCCAAGGGTAAAACCGTCCTTTCCCGCCTATCTCGTTAATTATAATTAACGCTCTCCAATTCCCGCTATTCACAATATTCCCAAATACCAATAAATCATATCCCATTACCCTTTAATTCCCGGTAATGCTCTAATCATTAAATTCACCCCGAGACTCACCGGAGCCCCGGACTTAAACCCGTTATGACTAGACCGAACACTTACATCTCATGATCGTCTCATGCCGAATAGCTCGAACCAATCCACCTTATAATGTGGCTATATTAATTAATCACAATCATGCACCCAAAATACACATTTACGCCCACAGCGGTCAAATTACCAAAATACCCTTTTAATAATAAATACTCCCGTATGCATGCATCCACCATCGTATAATAATATAATTCACATAAACATGCATATAATCATTAAATACTATAATAAATCAATTATGGCCCTCCCGGCCTCCTAATCAAGGTCCTGAACCTTATTAGGAAATTTGGGGCATTACAACTATCCCCTCCTTACAGAAATTTCGTCATCGAAATTTACTCAACAGCTCGGAATCAGGATTCCACTCACTTGTCATAAATTCTCAATTCTCTGGGTCGCTTCCTCGACCTTACCATCTCCATAGCCTTACCTTAACCCAAGGTACCTTCTGTTTAACAGAACCTCACTAATTATGTCACAATCTGAACTGGCTATTCCTTACTGGAATACCTAACCTAACCTTCAGATTCTCATAACTCAACTCATAAGTTCCTTCGGCCCATGCCCACTGCATGGAAGCACATAACTCACTGTATACAACTGCCAGTGCCAAAAGTAAAACTGATTCTGAGTCACCCTATTCAGACCCATTCAGGATCCAACTGCTGAAACAAACTAGGGTTTAACCTGTCTTAATTCCTCACTCCTTTTCCCATAGTGATACCTTAGAGAAAATACATTCTCCTACCTGGAATTCCACATTCCTACTTTTTAGTTCAATAATATTGTTCTGTCTATTCTAAGAATTGAGCAACCAAAATTTAAGCTCCAGCAACCTCATAAATCCCTGAACCACCTCAGGATCCAAACATATATATATATATTTCCTCACTTATCTTATAAGATGTTCCTCCAATAATAATTAGATAACTCTCTCTCTCTGATTTACCATCAGTCTGAGAGTAATAAATTATACCGAGTTCCATTTATATACTCATCGCCTTCCTAACCCTTCCAGAACCTGGAAGTCACAATAAAGTTTTCATCTGATAAGATTGACCTTGAGTTCACGAAGGCTCTCTATCCTTCTCACAAGGAGACTCAAATATTGATCAGCTGTACTATTCACCTATCCTTATTGATAAAATAAACTCACTTGGACTACCAGTCCACAATGACTTAATGCCCATTTCATACCGATCCATCAATCTGGGAATCCCACCGCGAAACTCATCGCGATGCTCTCTTATTACCACTAGGAAATACCCAAAGGCTGTAATGGCCTTGTTGTTTCCTGATATACTATTTCGACCTGCTAACAGGTAAGAGCTTTGCACATGCCTCGATATATGTCTCTTCATCTCAGGCCATCACTATAAAATTTCCATGTTGTGTTACCCTTTCACGATGCCTGAATGAAACGAACAGAAGAATGGCATGAGATTCATCCAAAATCTCTCAGTTAATCTCAATGTCCATCAGATCCCAAGTCCGATCTCCACATCACCATAAATTCATGTCTGTCACTATACAACCTTTAGCTAATACAGCTAAAGCTTTCCATTCAATCTTGCCCGTCTGTGGCTCACTTAACCATATTTTCTTTTACCTTCCTTGAGATAATAATCTCAAACAATAAACTGGCCACCTGGCCCGCCAGAAACTCTACCCAGTCCTGGTCAAATTCTCTAATCAACATGTTGGATAGGCAATCACTTTTCTCCATCACTAGGGTCTCATAACAACCCACTAACTGATCCTGGTCTATAAAGACCCAGCGCTTCTCCCCAAGGCACCTGAAATATCTTCACTATCCATGGACACTCCTGTCCCCAAGGCACTCTTCACTCTTGGCAATTCTCCGCAGAGAAAACACCACTATACCATCGTCTAAGACGATTATAAATCCCATTCAAGGCTACCCTTGAATACACTATTTATCTGGTTCACAAACACTTAACATCAAACCAATTCCCAAGATATATTCGGCACTCACAGTGCTCTAATCTGATACCAGCACAACCTTTTACATAATTTTCTTCTCTCTGATCTCTAACTGGTTTTAACCAGATCCAAGATCATCTTAAAGGGTTCCATCTTACTCAACAACTAACTCTTTAATTCTTATAACCCCACTGAGCCACTCGAAACAGTGTTTATATCTGATTCCATCTCTGGTACTAAACCAATCACCATCCTAATCTTTTTTTAATAAAAAGAAGGCCTGGCAGACCACCTGGAAACACATTTAAAACCCCACAGACTAATCCAGTCTGTCCTGATCTCACTAACGCAATCTAAGTGGTATCCACCACACTGGCTAAGAGTTCCTTGCACCTCCCTGCACAAACTCCAGCCCTCACATCCGATATCATAAACATATCAAATCCATGAACAATACCAATTGTCACAAGACTTTCTGCCCACAAGCTCAAGAATTACTACACTTTCCTTGCCATTCAAGACTGCTCTTTAATTACTTTACCAATCCAAAACCTGGATCAAACCAAAGCCTGTCATAACCAACTTTACCAGAATCCCCGATGAGTCCTTGCCATAACTCAACTTATCTCTTAGGTTACTGTTATCCAATAAATTAGCATTGGTGACATGGCAAATAATCTCTTGACACGTGGCTGATACCTGGGAGCATCTGCTAGAGTATCGACCAGGAGACACAGTAGAAGCAAGGCAAGACTGTATTACCCGCGACCAGTCTGGTCGGTAGTTCCGTATACAAGGCAGCATTTATGGGAAGATCTTTATGAATCCCGAAATTATCTCATACAATCTTCGGGATACCCGATTATTCAGGGAAGAATATCTGTAACAATCTCTTGTAACCCTCCTTGAGCCTATAAATAGCAAGAGATAGCTCAAAGGAGGGGGGATCTCTCTCATTTTTAGTGATTCAAAAATATAGTAATTTTCCAAGTAAATTTGTATTGTTATGAAGAAGAAGGTGAAGCTCATTGAGCCCTGGTTCCTTGATCATCCTTCTGATTTTACAGCAATATTATTCTAAGTGGACGTAGGTCATTACCAAATCCTGGGGCCGAACCACTATAAATTATTGTGTTTTCTTTATTTTTGTCATTGCGTTCTTCTCCATACATCTGTCCATATCAATCACGTTTTGACTCCGTGTCAGTTGGCCAAATCTATGGTCAACATTCTGGTGCTTTCATTGAGAGATTGATTTGTTGCTGTTAAGAAAACCAATGGCGAAAGCAGGAAGGAAAACTGGGTAGGCAACTGCCGCTGCACCGTCGAACCCACCACCTCTTCCTTCCCCTGCAAGCATGGCGGAAGATGAGCCGCAACTAGATTTTGAAGAGGAGGAAATGGACGATGCGACGCTGAAGAGCACCCTGGGCGCGTTGCAAGAAGAATTGGCTAGTCTGAGGGCCAATCAAGAGACTACCGCAGAAGTTATGGCGCGGCAATAGCAGGAGATTGATCGACAGCGTGCGGAATTGAGCGAGAGACAGGCGGAGGTGGATTGCCGCCAGACTGAAGCCATGGCCGCCCTCAAAGCAGCCTTCCTGTTGGCTAGAAATCAGGCCGCACCTGCCTTGCAGCCTGACCAACCCACGAATGGTCCACCCCAGAAAGGTCCCAATCCTAGCCCACCAGTTCAGCCTTCAAGTCCGCAAAGGCCTGAGCAGCCTCAGACGCCCCATGACGATGTCCCGTTGGACCCCGAGGCAAATCCGCCATCCCAAGCTGCTCGGGGTAATTCCCCGCAGTAAAGGCAGAATAGGACCGAGCATCAGCCTCGTAGTCCTAGGCGCCATGAGAATGACAGGCCAAACCAAGCGAACAGAGGTCACTACCCTCCTGGTAACAGGAGGGACTCGGAACTAGGCTCTGCGGTCCGTGGACCCCCACGGCATAACGATGCACGGGGACACCGCGACCAGCGCAAGCCACCCTCTAACGCTCGGGGCGTTTCTGCCAGAGCCGGGAACAGAGGGAACAGTCAGTCTCACCACAGCCAATCAAGGTTCAGAGATGGTCATGGGTACAATGAGGCCGACTCAGGCAAGGGAAATGCTGGTGGGAGGAATGGAGAAAGAGGTAAAGGCAGGAGCCAAATACCTCAAGGTGACCAGCCAAATAGACAAGATGCTGGGGGGCAGCCCAGACAAAATAATTTCTTCAACCAGCTCGGAGGTAGCGAGCAACGAAGAAGAGAAGAGGACCTGAGAGATGTACTCAACGATCGTCGAGAAAGGCACGGCGAGAACATCCCCCCAGCCACAGAGGCCACCACAATTCCTGCCGCAGTGCAAGCCCAGATAGACGCACTCAATCAGGCTGTGCAGCAGCTGGTCAGAGGAAGGACTTCTTACATCGACCACGACAGAAGGAAAGGTACTCCTTTCATCCAGAGGATAGCTAACGCCGAAACTCCCAGCAAGTTCAAAATGCCTACACTCCCGAACTTTGATGGATATGGGGACCCAGTCTCGCATGTGAATAAATTTGAGATTCAAATGGATATACAGAAAGTGTCCGAAGACGCTCGGTGCAGGATCTTCCCTGCAACATTTTCTGAAGCAGCGCAGGAGTGATTTTTTAAGTTCCCGCCTGCAAGCATAGTTTCTTGGGAAATGTTTGTAAGGGAGTTCTACGGGCAGTTCTATGCGGGTCGTGTGCACCCAACCAAAGCAAACCAGCTGGTCGAGATTCGCCAGCAGGACGGAGAGTCAGTGAAGGATTACATCCAGCGCTTTATGCGAGCAGCGACTGGAGCGAAAACAGTAGGAGACGAAGGCAAGATGATGGCCATTACCGCAAGGGTAAAGCGTTGCTCTCCCCTCTGGAAGAGTCTCCGAAAAGAAGGAGTTAAAACGACCCAGGAGTTCTTGGACCGAGCTGATCGTTACATCAAACTCGAGGAAGCCATTGCTGATGATGGGAAACCCTCGAACAAGGGTAAAAAGGCCGCCAAGCCTGCCAAAGCCGCCAATGGTTCCAAGCCTAATGGCAACGACAAAGGCCACAAAAACGACAACGGTAATGGCAAAAATGGTGGGAAACGGCCGTATAACGAGCCTTCCACCTCCGACAACAAGCGGGCCAAGGGTAATCGTTATGAACCTAGGTTCACTAACTACACTGCCCTCGTCGAGTCTCGGGGAGAGGTTTATCAGGCCACAAGCTCTAGTGTGCCTTACAAGAAACCAGGACCCATTCGAAAAGACATTTCGAAAAGAGACACCACCAAGTTCTGTCGTTACCATAACGACTACGGACATGACACTAACGAATGCAACCAGTTAAAAGAAGAAATCGAGTTCCTTATTAGACAAGGACACTGGAGAAGTTACGTACGGGCCTCGGGAACTTCCCAACGAGAAGCTCCAGGTAGCAACGAGCAGGCGTCTACACGCCAACGCTCGCCACCATTACAGCCTGCCCCCGTGGCCGGAACACTCTTAACCATCTGCGGAGGCCCGCACCTCGCAGGAAATAGCGGAAAGGCCAGAGAACGATATGCTCGGACTCTACGTCACGACCAGGACATCGAGATGATGACCGTCGAGGACCGTGCACCAAAAAAGGCTCGGTCAGAGGAGGGTGAGATAACCTTCTCTGATGGCGATGCCCGGCATGTTCGATTCCCAGATTCCGATCCGCTGGTCGTGGACATCCAAATGGACAACATGATGGTAAAAAGGGTACTAGTCGATACAGGAAGTTCAATGAACATCCTGTATAAATCAACACTGGAACGCATGAAGTTGTCCGTAAAAGACTTGGAGCCCTGCAATCAAACCATATACGGCTTCTCTGGAGAAGGACTCGCCCCAGCCGAAATGGTCAAGCTTCCAATAACGAAGGGTACAGCGCCCGCAACAAGGACATTACTCACCACTTTTGTAGTGGTCAATTGCCCTTCGGCATACAACGCCGTTATTGGAAGGCCCATACTGGTTGATCTACGGGCTGTCATCTCTATGTGGCACTTAGACATGAAATTCCCAACGGACGCGGAGATAACACGTGTCGTAGGGAACCAAAGGGAAGCCAAGGAGTGCTACAACGCCTCGATCACAAAGGCGAAGAGTGGGACATCGAGGAGCACTACCCCAGATCGATTGCAGATGGCAATAGACACGCAAGCCCAATCCGGTGGAGAAGCCACCAAATAGGGTGTTGCCCAAAGGAGGATGGAGATTTGGATCCTCGCTTTGGGGATTTTGAAGAAAATATTGGACCTGTCGAGGACCTAGAGGAGGTCCAACTCGACAAAAAAGACCCGACCAGAGTCGTAAAGGTTGGGAAGAACTTAGAGCCTACTATAAAGCAAGCACTGGTGGAATTCTTGCAAAAGAACCAGGAAGTTTTTGCCTGGACGCACAAAGACATGGTTGGAATAGATCCTGCAGTAATCAGCCATGTCCTAAACATAGATAAAACCTTCCACCCGTGCAACAAAAGAGAAGGCTGCTCGATAAAGAAAGATCAAGGGCCTTGAAAGAAGAAGTCGAAAGGCTCAAGGAGAACGGGTTTATCAGGGTAGCATTTTATCCGTCATGGGTCTCCAATCCGGTGTTGGTCCCCAAGCCTAATGGCAAATGGCGGACCTGTGTGGATTTTACGAACCTCAATAAAGCCTGCCCAAAGGACTACTTCCCGCTCCCAAGAATCGACCAGCTGGTCGATGCGACTGCAGGACATGAGATCCTCTCATTCATGGATGCATATTCAGGCTACAACCAGATCAGCATGCATCCCCCTGACAAGGATCACACCAGCTTTCGGACCGATACAGGCTTATACTGTTACAAAGTGATGCCCTTCGGGCTGAAAAACGCAGGTGAGACTTACCAACGGCTAGTCAACCACATGTTTAAGGAGCTGATCGGTGTAAACATGGAGGTATATGTGGATGACATGCTGGTAAAGTCTAAGAAGGCAGAAGGACATGTGAGGGATTTGCAAGAATGCTTTGATGTACTAGACAAGTACCAGATGAAGTTGAATCCCCTCAAGTGTTCCTTTGGAGTCGGATCAGGGAGGTTTTTGGGTTTTATAGTGAATTCAAGAGGAATTGAGGCCAACCCCGACAAGATAAGGGCCCTGGTCGACATGAAGTCGCTAGAAAGAATTAAGGATGTACAAAGATTAACCAGAAGGATCGCGGCCCTGAGTAGATTTATCTCGAAATCAACTGACAAGTGTGTGCCATTCTTCAATCTACTCAGGGGGAATAAGATGTTTGAATGGTCGGAAGACTGCGAACAAGCATTCCAGGCCTTAAAAACTCATATGGCGCAACCTCCCATCTTATCAAAACCAATCGAAGGAGAAACTTTGTATATTTATCTGGCAATTACCGAAGTTGCTGCCAGTGCAGTACTAATACGGGAGGAAGAAGGCGTACAGAAAGCAGTCTATTATGTCAGCAAAAGGTTGATCGGTGCAGAATTAAGATATCCGCCAATCGAAAGATTAGCGTATTGCCTAATTCTAGCCTCCAGAAAGTTGCGTCCTTACTTCCAAGCCCATCCTATCACAGTTCTAACCGACCAGCCCCTTCGGCAAGTCCTCCAAAAACCTGAGGCGGCTGGAAGACTATTAAAATGGGCAGTCAAACTAGGGCAGTTCGATGTAACTTATTCATCGCGGGCAGCAATAAAGGGACAAGTCTTGGCCGATCTTGTCGCGAAGTTCACCGAACTCCCAGGCAGTGAGCAGAGCGAACAGCTTGAAGCGCCTATGCCTCAAGACAAAACTCCTTCGTGGAAGCTATTCACAGACGGTTCATCCAATGAATCCCACGCTGGAGCAGGAGTGATATTGATAACACCGGAGGAGCATCGATTTTACTATGCAATCAAGTTCGATTTTGCAGCATCAAACAATGAAGCGGAATACGAAGCGCTCCTAGCTGGATTAAGAATGGCCAAAGATATGAAAATAAAAACGCTTGATATTTACAGTGACTCTCAGCTAGTTGTAAATCAAATCCTAGGAAAATATCAAGCGCGAGGATTAAAGATGGTGGCCTACCTGAATAAAACGAAGGATTTGCTAGCCCAGTTTACAAAGTACACCCTCCAGCAAATCCCGCGAGACCAAAATTCGAATGCAGACGCCTTAGCTAAACTCGCGAGCGCGAAGGATGTTGACACTTTGAACATTGTGCCAGTGGAAAAATTGAGCAAGCCAAGTACACAAGCAACTGAGTCCATTATGGAAATTCGAATGGAAGATACATGGATGGCGCCTTACTTGGAGTATCTGACAAATGGTGCACTACCAACAGATAGAAATAAAACCAGGACTCTGCAAAGGCGAGCCGCTAGGTACATACTGGTCGATGGTATTATGTATCGAAGAGGATATTCAATGCCACTGCTCAGGTGCGTTACACCAGAAAAAGCTAAGGAACTCATGAAGGAAGTGCATGAAGGCTTCTGCGGAGACCATGCTGGGGGGCAGAGTTTGGCAAAAAAAGTTTCTAAGACAAGGTTACTTCTGGCCAACAATGAACGAGGATTCAATGGAGTATGTACGAAGATGTGACAAATGTCAGAGGTTCTCCAAGATCCCACGAGCAGCTCCGAATGAACTAAAACAGATGCAGAGCCCATGGCCCTTCGCAGTGTGGGGGATAGATTTGATTGGATCCCTGCCAACAGGGAAAAGAGGAGTAAAGTATGCAGTCGTGGCAGTCGATTACTTCACAAAATGGGCCGAAGCTGAACCACTCGCAACCATCACAACTAAAAAAGTTCTTGACTTCGTCATCAAAAACATTATATGCCGGTATGGATTGCCCAGGAAGATAGTTTCAGACAACGGGACCCAATTTGACAGTGATTTGTTCACCGATTTCTGCGAAAGGCATGGAGTCATTAAAAGTTTTTCTTCAGTCGCACATCCCCAAGCAAATGGGCAAGTCGAAGCCGTGAACAAAACTCTTAAGGACACCCTGAAGAAAAGACTTGAAGAAGCCAAAGGAGCGTGGCCAGAACAATTGCCTGAAGTCCTCTGGTCGTATAGAACATCCCACCGAACAGCAACAGGGCATACCCCATTTTCTCTAGCCTACGGATATGAGGCAATGTTACCTGTCGAGTTAGATCCCCCCTCACATCGGTGTTTGACTTACGACCAGGACATGAACAGCCAGCTGATGATGGAGTCCCTAGACTCGATCGACGAGATACGAGAAAAATCTCAACTCCGAGTTGCTGCTTACCAGCAAAAAGTCGCCCGGTACTTTAACTCCAAAGTTAAAGAAAGAAAATTCAACGTCGGAGATTTGGTGCTACAACGAGTTTTCTTAAATACCCGCGACCCCACTACTGGAGTGCTCGGACCTAACTGGGAAGGACCTTACCAGATTGAAGAAGTCCTTCACCCAGGCACCTACAAACTTGCACGCTTAAACGGAGATCTCGTTCCGCGCTATTGGAATGGAGAACACCTGCGCAAGTATTATCAATGAACAGCCCTTCTTAAAAGACTGGCTTGTTTAAATTTCTCTTTTTAATTTTTACAAGTTTTTCAAAGAGGGTTAGCCACGCTGTATGGCTAACTGCTCGTATATGTAAGATTCTATTTCAGAATCACTCGTAAAGACATGTTTATTCCATTTTTAATACGAGATTATAAGGGACTGTGCTCAGCCAGTCATTCTTGCCAACCTTTGTGAATTTATATTTACAAGTATTTGTTCATTACGTGTGTTGTTTTGCTGTATTACAAGTATCAGTTTTACTACGAATAGGAACGTTCGAACAGGTTATGATCAAGGCAAGTGACCAAGGACCTAAAGCTCCTCGATCACTTGGGGGGCATATAAGGCACATCGATAGCAAAGTATACTTCTCAAGGTATGTAAACACATGAACAAAATAAGTGAAAGCATGCTACAATACTTAGAGTATTTTTCAAAATTTGTGTTTGATAAATCATGGCAAAGTACTATGCTAAGTTCGGTCATACGAACAAATGTTATAAATATTATAACATCAAGATTTAAGTTTGGATATAACTGTTCAAAGTAAAAAGATTTGCTGCCCGTACAACAAAGTTTAAAAAAGAAACTACTGTCTTTACACCACGACCCTTAGGTCGTATATCCAAAAAAGAAGAAAAAACAAATAAGAATTCAAGAGGCATTCGGGGCTGGAGGGTCCTGGGCAGCATCCTGGTTAGTCACGTCCTCAACAACATCTTCTTCTTCCAAACCAGCAACGCTTTGAGTGGCAGGGGTCGCAGCTCTTGCTTCCTCCTCGGCCAGTTGGGCAGCACATTAGGCCAGCTTCGCAGTTCTGACTTCCTCTGAAAGGTAGCTAAAGTCAGCACCCTGATTGTGTTTCCAGAAATTGTAGAAACATCGGAGTGTTGTCCTCTTATACTTTTCCAGATTCTTGGAGTTGTCAAGCTCCAACTGCTTCACTTTGCCCTCGAGGGAGAGAATAGCCTTATCCTTGGTCTTGTGTACCTCCCCCAGATGCTTAATTTCGCGGAGATGGGTTTTGTTGAACTCCCGGTACTCTTGCCTCAACTTGACTGCTGCTTCCTTCGCAGCTTCAGCCTCGGACAGCTTAGTCACCGCTGCATCCCTCTCTCGGATCACCGCCTCCAACTCCTTAGCATGCTTAGCCTCAGCAGCCAAAATCTCCTCGGCCGCTTTCACCTGGAACCTCTCGATGGCTTTTGCCTCGGCCTGCTCGAGGTAAGCCTGGGCTTGGGTACGGGCAGTAATGGCAGAAAGTAAGGCCTGTGCACAAAGAAAAAGGAGTTAGAACTTATCACGAGGACTAAAAAACTAAAGACTCAAAGAATAAAGAAGCACTTACGCTGGAGATTTCGTTCAAAGCCCTGTTCATGATCTGGTCGACTGGCAGCTCTTCAGCTTGAACCATTGCGGCCCTAACACACTCGCCTTTACCAATGCGATCAAGGCGGTCCCTGGCGGATCGGATGGCACGACTCATAAGTCTGGCCCCATGAGCCTCTTCACGAGAAATATGCTCCCTGGCAGGCACGGCTGGAGGATTCGGCCGAACAGGAGTAGTTTGATGTTCAGAAGGAGCTGGAGGAGGAGTAGGAGTTCGCCCAGTCGGCGCAGGACTTTGCCCAGTAGGCGTACCCTGAGGGGGATCTTCTGGTCGACCCTTCTTGGCTGGAGGGCCTTGACTGGATTCACCAGTTCTCTTCTTAGGCTTCCGTTGGAGTTGAAGAACTTCCTCTTCCTCCTCAGCCTGGTACATGTCGAAAATGTTGGGAGTTGACATATCTGCATGAAGATAAACATAGCAAGTTTATAAAAAAAAAGAGGCAGGTGAGAGTAAGTTAGACAATTGAAAGGAGGTAACAAAGTAAATACCCGAGCTACAACTACTGATCGTTACACTACTGACTCTATTAGTTATATACTCATTATCTGGCATGAAGAAGTCTGATCCTAAGTTTGGAGCATATGTAAAGTTACCATCCCCGTCAAACAGGTGACAGGGAATCGGTAAACCATTTAAAAGCAAAATAACTTTACCATTATCGTCGGAAGATTCTCCCAAGTCAACAATGGGTTCTTTGGCCTTTTCTTTCCCCTTGCCTTGGGGAGCAGAAGGCCTTTCTGCGGAAGGGTTACCCGTGGGTTCCCTGATTGTAACTCCTGTTGGCCTCCTCCTAGGAGGAGGCACAGGAGGTTGCTGCTCGGGAACCCCCTCGGCGGTGGCATCGCCCACCATGGGCCCTCTATTTTCATGGCGAGGAGCCAGGAGGCCAGAAGACCTCAAGTTCTTTTCGAGTGTCAGGGTCTTGACATATTTTGCTGCATCAGACATCCTGGCCAGAGTGTTAGACCTCGACACCATGCTTGGTGTTGGGGTCGGACGTAACCAAGGGCCTGAAAAACAGATTAAGTTTAAAAAAAAAAAAAAAAAAAAAAAAAAAAGATGAAAGGAAACACTTTATGTTAAAGCATCGACCAGACGAAGAAAAATTTATACCTCCTCTCGCAAAGGCCAAGTTGTCACTGGTTATGTCCGGAGTAAAGAAGTACTCCTTGTTGTAATGCCCCACGTTTGATATATGGGTTGTACCACTCAAGAACGTTCGGCCGGTTTCCTGGTGGCAGAAGTGGAAAAAGTCCGTCCCGTTGTGCTGAGGATTGGACTTGAGGTCAAAAAGATAGTTGACCTCGTGGGGTGAAGGTTCTGGCCATTTGTTAAGTTTATACAGAACATAGAGTGCGGCCAGCATCCTATATCCGTTGGGAGTTATTTGAAAGGGAGCGACGCCGAAATAATTGGCCACCCCCACAAAGAAAGGATGAAGAGGGAGATAAGCTCCCGCCTCAATGTGATACCGGGACCAGGCGCTGTTCGCCTCTCCTGGACGGTTAGCCCTCTGGTCCGCGGTGGGACGTGTAATGGTTACCCCCGTGAGGGGGAATTTCCTGAAGTAGTTAGCAACCATTCGGATGGTCACTGAACTGGCTGGGGGAGTATACCACTCGACATCAGGCGGATTCCGATGACGAGGGCGAGCCCTAGTTTGGATATTAGGGTTAGGAACAAGATTTTCTCGACCACTGGTCGAGGGAGCCCTAGCCTGCGAATCAGGCTGGGCAGGGGGAGTAGTGTTGCTTTCAGACTCGGACCTCTTCTTTCCAGAAGACTTGGAGCGGGCCATTGGAGAGGAAGGATGTGGTCTGGAAGAGGGTCGCGAGAAAGGAATCTCGTGGACACGTACAGCTGGTTGTTCTTCCCCCTCGAGCAGCTGGGCAAGAAGGTCGTCGTCGATGGGTCTTTCACCTCCCCACAAATCTGGCATTAAAGTCTGCAAACAGAAGAATGGGGAGGTGAGGAAATAGAACTCCAAAAAGCTTGATAGAATAACGTTGGTCGAGTATAAAAGTTAGGCTTTTATACAACAGCATTCTATCAAAAAGCTAGCTTTTCTATACGAACAGTTTGAAAAGTGGATCGAAAGGGTGAAAGTAAAAAGTTTTTCTGTAAAAGCTTTTTCAACTCCCCTTAGGGCGGGAAAAATTTATTTTTCAACTGGCTTGAAAATCGAAATGTTACTTCCGTTTTACGTCCTAAAAAGCATGATCCTGGGTTTTTAAACTAACTCGTAAAACTTTACTACGCCTACAAAACATTCTGTCTACAAGCATTTTAAACCAGAAACAAGATTTAAACATACCACCAGAAGCATGTATCACGAGAAATTAGAAGCGTGGGGTTTCAAAAACTTACCAAGAAAAGTGATCGTGAAGGTGGAAGAAAGGTCTTTGGAGTTTAAAGAGTCCGCGGTCTGAGTCTTGAAAATGCAGGAAAACGGTCTCCGAAGAAGATTAAAGCTCTGGTTTTTAGGGTTTTCTGCAAAGATAATGGCATGCGTAAAAAGAAAGAAGGGGCTCCGACGGTCTTATATAAGTTTGTCTTTGATATTAAAAAAGTGTGATCATTATTTTTCCTTTTTCAAGGTATGGGGGAACGTGATGGCCGTCGAAATCGTTTCTGGGGAACTGAAAAGGCATGATTAGACAGAAGTGGGTTGCTTTTTTCGAGAGCACACGAAGGGTTCTGACACGTCAGGAGGGGTTACCGAAGAGTCGTTCGTTCAAAGTTTATTTACTGTTCGTAGTAAATAAACTTTGGGGGGCAAATGTTATTCAATAAATTAGCATTGGTGACATGGCAAATAATCTCTTGACACGTGGCTGATACCTGGGAGCATCTGCTAGAGTATCGACTAGGAGACACAGTAGAAGCAAGGCAAGACTGTATTACCCGCGACCAGTCTGGTCGGTAGTTCCGTATACAAGGCAGCATTTATGGGAAGATCTTTATGAATCCCGAAATTATCTCATACAATCTTCTGGATACCCGATTATTCAGGGAAGAATATCTGTAACAATCTCTTGTAACCCTCCTTGAGCCTATAAATAGCAAGAGATAGCTCAAAGGAGGGGGGATCTCTCTCATTTTTAGTGATTAAAAAATATAGTAATTTTCCAAGTAAATTTGTATTGTTCTGAAGAAGAAGGTGAAGCTCATTGAACCCTGGTTCCTTGATCATCCTTCTGATTTTACAGCAATATTATTCTAAGTGGACGTAGGTCATTACCAAATCCTGGGGCCGAACCACTATAAATTATTGTGTTTTCTTTATTTTTGTCATTGCGTTCTTCTCCATACATCTGTCCATATCAATCACGTTTTGACTCCATGTCAGTTGGCCAAATCTATGGTCAACAGTTACCAATACCATATTACATTTCCCATCACAGCATAACCATGTGATCCACATGTACCATCCATATACCCTTCTCTATATACATACCAACAAAAGAATAACATGGTGCCAAAGCCAAACAACATAATTCACAACTCAGAACTAGAAAACTGACCTATCATCCTCGAGGAGCTAGTCTCAATCTCAGACTCTGATTGCCCTGGAATAAACACTCGAGTTAGAATCGAGCTGTCTATCCCCCTTTGCTCATCCTTCTTCCGCACTGGGCAATTCTTCTTACGATGTCCAAACATTCTGCAAAAGAAGCAGGCCTTTGCTCGGCACACTCCAAGGTGATGCCTCTTGCACCGAGTGCATACCGGATATGTCTTCCGACCTTCCTTGTTACTTGTTCCAATAAGTGGAGGTACCACTATCTGAGCTCCGTGCTCTCCAACCCTCTGCTACCCAACCACTATACTCTCAACAACAAGAGCCTTCTCTACCACCTGAGCATAGGTAGAGACTTCATGCATTGGGGAAACTCTGATGACCTGAGCTATACCAGGATTCAACCCCTGAATAAACCTCTCCTTCTGAGCCACATCTGTGGGTACCATGTCTAAGGCAAACTTGGCCAACCCATCAAATTTAGTAGCATACTCGGTCACTGATGCATTGCCCTGAACAAGATTCAGAAACGCATTCATCTTAGCAGTCTTAGCTACATCACAATAATACTTTTCATTAAACAGCTGCCTAAATTCTTTCCAGTCCATCACAGTTGTGTCTCGTGTCTGGGATACTACCTCCCACCATGTCCGGGCATCATCCCGCAGTACACATGTAGCACAGATCACCCTATCGTGACCCACCAGCCCCATAATGTCAAGAATGGAGCTGATCATGCCCATCCATTGCTCAGCTCTGAATGGATCTAGGCCTCCCTCAAAGATCGGAGGATAAAACTTCAGGAATCTTCCACAGAGAAATTCCCATTTGTTCTCAACCCTAGGCTGAGCTGAAACTGATGCCACCCCTGGCATAGCAAAGGAAGAGGTACTACCTAACAGACTTCGCTGTTGCTTCAAATACCTGATTTCTTCTTCCTACCTCTGCAATCTTAATTGCAAATCTGTCAGCGTCTGCTGAACATTCAGAGATGCAGACGAAGAACTAATACCCTGGCTGTAACTCCCAGCCCCTGTGTAACTATCACCAGGCCTCATAATCTGCCTTGAAGAAACCTGTTGATTCAATCTACAGTCAATAACTTGATCCATTAATCACAATAAGCATATCAAGGGCTTTTCCCACGGGATAAATATTAGCACATCACAATCAGAAACCACTTACAGTGCTACAAACATGCCCATGGCATTCATACATTACTCATAATCCCTGCTCTTCCAATACTCAAACCATGCCTCCAATCCCAGCATGCGAATAACACAATTATATATTCATGGAGCAGGCAATCATATGATCACAGTCATATATATATATATTCACGGAGCATATAATCATATAGTCAAGAGCCAGGCTCTATCAGAATCTCATGCTCCCTAATACAATGTGCAGGTAAAGCATTCACATTCTATTTAAACAGCTATGCACATAGCCACAGAAATATTTACCATTCCTTGAGTGAAGCTATCTTCAGTGATGAGTGTACATGCCCAACTTGTCTTCAGGAACCATAAACCTTGGCTCGCTCTGATACCAAGTTGTAACGCCCCAAACTCCAGGGACCGCTATGGTGTGCCTTGTAAACAGTGCTAAACTCGCTAACCGAGTCATTTGGCCAAAATCATGAACTAAGTATGATTAGCAGTTTAGGGATTAAAAACCTTGGTTAAGAGGTAACGTCTCACTAGAACGTTTAATATATACATTGGGATCCCGAAAATAAAGTTTCAGAGTCTATTACAGAAAAATATTTACAACAGGCCGTTCTAAGCGGCAAAACAGGGTTAAACCCTAGTTCCACTTTAAACCTCGCCCGTGTCGGACGAGCAGCTGCATATGTACATCTCATCACCTAAGCTCTCCAACTCAAGGATGGTCCAACTTCCTCTTGCCTTTACCTGCACCACATAGCACCTGTGAGCCGAAGCTCAGCAAGAAAACACAATAGAGCATGATATAATATCAACAACAACCACAGAAGCTATCCAGGACTATCAGTCCAAAATAGATAGGTGACTGTAGAAAAAGTCACAAAAGTGGAATTAACTCCTCCATGCCATGTGACGATAGGATCACCAGGGCTTAACTGATAAGTGGCTCCTTCATAAGCTTGATTAGGATAGGTGCATGGTGATTAGTCACCAACATAACCATCCTCTCGACTCTAGAGTCGTAACTAAGGACAGCGTCCCCCAGCCTTGTGACAAGCAATCACCGGGGTCATATACCTTGGCTGATGTTCATCTGGTCTTAGACCAGGCAAGCGCTTATAGTTCTCATTGACCTTCCGGTAGGTCCAGCATTAATACCCCATATGAGTAATTCAATGCCGACCTCGATTAGATCTAATCTTTATTTGGCCCGACGTTCACAACGCACTGCCACTTCTGACCCTTGGGTCGGTAAAACACGACCAGTGCTCAGCCCGTGGTGAACTGAACTAATAAGTCACAGCTTCACAGACGGATCTGACACCATTGTCGATTCTGACTAATAAGTCAGTGCCATACACAGGTAAGCCATGCCACCAAACATATATCACATGTCCAATATCCATAAACAAGGTATTCAGCATGCTTACTTAACAGATACTAGCACAATTAGAACCATGCACAACACGAAGGCTCAAGCTCTGAATGATATCATACCCAGTATACAAAGCATGACCTAATCACATGTTTCTCATGCATCATATGCAATATATCCAGCAATCCAACATGCACCAATAACAGCCATGCATGTCATACATAATAATCAGCCAACATCCATCGATAATAGTCATGCATGTCACATATACACAAGGTGCAGTTTTCTTACCTCAAGGTCGAGCTAGAACGATTAAAAGAACAACCCTTGAGAACGATCAACCTTTAGTCCTTTAGCGGTCACCTAGTCATAACCAAATATAAGATACCATCAATAAAAATGGTCAACAAAAGTTCCCAAACCAATATCTAGCCTCCAGGACATCAATCCCCACTTAACCGGGTACTAGGTACAACCCCGAGGCCTAAGGCTTGAATCCCCAAGCTTAAAACACCATTTTGGTCAAAAGGTCACTAAGGGCCGCGGCGCGCCCCCCAGACAGAGGCAACCCCCTCTGCCAGACGCCTTGAGCCGCGGCGCACCACAGCCATGCCGCGGCTCAATACCCAGTTTTGCTAAAAACTCAGCACGCACCAGCTCGCCTCCCCTGCGTTTTCCCTTAGAACCAAGCCCTTCAAACCTGTCCCAAACCTCAACCTAACACCCAATTCAACCACCAAACATCCTCTACCACTCTCCCACATCAAAACCCAAAGAAAACATCACCCAAACTTCTATTAATCCAAGCTTTCTACAAGAGATTCACAAGCTGAAAGCCAAAGCTTAAAAACAGAGCACACCATTAAATTCATAACTGGAACTCACCTCAAACACGGTTTTGAATCTCCTTTAATGGCTGAAACAAGTTCCCTAGCTGCCACCTTTGATTTCCTAGCTCAATACCTCAAGATGGCTCTCAAAATTTGGAAGAAAGATGGAGGAGAGTTTGTACGGGAGAGAAAGGAAGAAAGGATGAGGATGGCTCTGTGTTTATTCTGTTTCCACAGCCTTCTAAAACTCCCTTAGGCTGATATAAATCCTTAAGGTCAAAAGACCATAATGCCCTTAAGCCAAATAAATCCCTCTAAAAGCTTCCGAGGGTAAAACCGTCCTTTCCCGCCTATCTCGTTAATTATAATTAACGCTCTCCAATTCCCGCTATTCACAATATTCTCAAATACCAATAAATCATATCCCATTACCCTTTAATTCCCGGTAATGCTCTAATCATTAAATTCACCCCGAGACTCACCCCGAGCCCCGGACTTAAACCCGTTATGACTAGACCAAACACTTACATCTCATGATCGTCTCATGCCGAATAGCTCGAACCAATCCACCTTATTGTAACGCCCTGGTTACCCCAGAACAGTTACGGTGAACGGTGAACCGGAAATTTGACCCGCTACCCGAGTCCTTTGGTTAAAAACATGATCTAAGTGTTAATATCACGTTAAGGTGAAAAACCAACAAAAAGGAAAGGGTGCATTTTATTAAGTAAACAAACTGCTCATGAGCCTTTCAAAATGTTTACAAGTAGTTCGTAATACAAAAGAGTCTCTACAGTTCCAAATTTACAATCCCTGCCGGCCTAAGCGGCAAAAATAGGGTAAACCCCTAGTCCCTCTGAGAACTCCTTGACCGTGGCGGTCAAGCGGCCCTGTATGTACATCACATCGCCCAAGCTCTCCGCTCAAGGCTAGCCAAGCTTTTCCTTTCCTTTACCTGCACCACAAAGCACCCATGAACCAAGGCCCAGCAAGAAAACACAAATAAAACATGGTATAATGTCAACAACGATCATAGTAATCATCCAGGACTATCAGCCCAAAAAATAGGTGACAATAGCCAACAGTCACAATAACGAGCAGCGCTCCCTCTAGCCATGTGACGATAGGGTCACCAGGGCTTAACTGATAAGTGATCCTCTCATAAATTGATTAGGATAGGTGTATGGTGATTAGTCACCAACATAACCTTCCTCATGACTCTGGAGTCGTAACTATGGACAACGTCCCTTAGCTGCGTGACTAACGGTCACCGGGGTCGTATACCTTGGCTATAGACATCTGGTCGTAGACCAGGCAAGCGCTTATAAGTTCTTCGACCTTAGGGTCGGTCCCGCATTAATGCCATAGGGCCATTCAATGCGTGATCATCGACTTTAGAGTCGGTCCCTGACTAGTCAGTGTCTTAAACAGGTAATCAGCATTCATTAGCATTTAATATGAAATCCACGTTCATATATATCAACCAACACGCCTCAATATCAAACCATGCATGTCATATACCTGTACAGGGTGCAACTGTATTCATACACTGTTTTCTTACCTCAAGTTCGAGCGAGAAATATGATAAAGACGACCCCTGAGAACGATCGACCTTTTAGTTCCTTAGCGGTTACCTAATCACAACCAATTATAACCTTCATTAATGAGAATCCACAATAATAGGGTCTTAACCTAAGCACCACCCTCGGGACCCCGAAACATGCCCACACGGTGAGTAGATTCGATCCCGGGCCTTAAGGAATGAAACCCCAAGTCAAAAACCCTTAAAAACACTCAAAACGGGACTTAGAAGGAACAGGGTAGCGCTACAGCGCTCAACCCCTAGCGCCACAGCGCTCTACACAGAACCTCCCAAGCGCCAGAAAGCCTCCTGAGGAGCGCTATAGCGCCCTAGGGTGGGCACTGTAGCGCTACCTCCAGGCCCAAACACCCCTGAACCGACCTTCTTCATCTCCTTCGATTCTAACTCGATTTCCAAGCTTCCAAATCCTATTCTTGATGCCAAATAAACCCAAAAACCACCCTAACACACCCCAAACATCACAAGCATGGGAACCCTAGCCAAAACTCCCAACAAAAACCATGAATCCATCCTAGTAATCTCAGCTGCAAAACAAACCAAAACAGAGCAAACTAGAGAAAACCATGGTTAAAAACTTACCCAAAGCTTGGCTTATGATGGCCTTCAATGATGGAACACACTCCCAAACTCCCAAGGCTTGCTTCCTAAGCTTGAATCCTCAAAATTGGTTCAAAAACCACAAAGAACAGTGAGGAGAAGAAGGTACGAGAGAACTCTAAAGTGTACTCTGTTTTTCCATCACTTTTCTCAGCTATCAAGGGTTATATCTATCCTAGGGGTGAAATGTCCATTTTACCCCTAGGTCATTTAATACTTTCTAAAAGCTCCTAAGGGCATTTTTGGTACTTTCCTCCTAACTCGTTAACTCGTTAATCATAATTAACGCTCTCCAATTCCCGCTATTCTCAATAATCTCAAACACCAATAATTCGCATCCTGTTACCCCTCATCTCCCGGTAACGCTCTAATCATCAAAACCACCCCGAGACTCAACCCAAGTCCCGACGCTTAATCCTGTTGTGACTAAACCGCTAATCAATAATCTACGATCGTCTCATGTCGAATAGCTCGAGCAAACACACATCATAATGTGGTCTCAACACACAACATCGATATGCATACAAGTAACATTATATTATAATATAATTCTCATAAACATGCATAAACACATTTAATGGCGTAATTAAGCAATTATGGCCCTCCCGGCCTACAAATCCAGCCGCTAAACCACATTAAGGAATTCGGGGCATTACACTTATAATGTGGCTATATTAATTAATCACAATCATGCACCCAAAATACACATTTATGCCCACAGCGGTCAAATTACCAAAATACCCTTTTAATAATAAATACTCCCGTATGCATGCATCCACCATCGTATAATAATATAATTCACATAAACATGCATATAATCATTAAATACTGTAATAAATCAATTATGGCCCTCCCGGCCTCCTAATCAAGGTCCTAAACCTTATTAGGAAATTTGGGGCATTACAGAAAGGCAGAACACCAAACTGGGCTTATCTTCATGTGTTTGGTTGCAAGTGCTTCATTATCAATGATTGAGAAAAGCTTGGTAAGTTTGGTTCCAATAGTGATGAAGGAGTGTTTTTGGGGTACTCTACCAACAGTCGTGCCTACAGAATATACAACATGAGAACTCAGGCTGTCATGGAATCGATCAATGTTGTGTTTAGTGACTTAGAAGACTTTGCTAGTTACTCAGAAGAAGAAGAAATCCACACTCTTGTTGACACATCCATTATGACTGTTGCATCACGAATTGCTGATGAACCAAGTGGATCTAAAATTGAGGAGTTTGATGCTACCACTGAAACTTCTGAAGGTCTTCCATTCTAGAAAATGTTGTTTCTTCTGACTTGGGAATTCATCAGAAAAAAAGGACCACCCACATGGATACCCAAAGTTCATCCTCTATCCTCCATTATAGGAAATCCAAATGAGGTGATGGTGAATAGAAAGAAACTAGCAAACAAAATTGCTAATGCTTGTTATCTTTCTTCAGTGGAGCCTAAATCAATCAAGGACGCCCTTAAAGATGAGAACTGGATTTCTGCCATGCAAGATGAACTTCCACAATTTGAGAGAAATGAAGTATGGACTCTTGTTCCTCGTCCTTTGGGTGCTAACATCATTGGCACTAAGTGGATATTCAGAAATAAGACTGATGAAGAGGGAAATGTGGTGCGCAACAAGGCCAGATTAGTTGCTCATGGGTACACTCAGATCGAGGGAGTAGACTTTGAGGAAAAATTTGCTCCGGTGTCTAGATTGGAATCCATAAGACTCTTGGTTGCTGTGGTGTATTACATGAAGTTCAAGTTGTATCAAATGGATGTCAAGAGTGCTTTCTTGAATGGTATCCTTGTGGAAGAGGCTTATGTGACGCAACCTCTTAGATTTGAGGATCCTCATCATGGAGATCATGTCTACAAACTAAACAAGTCATTGTATGGGCTTAAGCAAGCCCCTCAGGCATGGTATGATCATTTTACATCTTATTTGCTTGATAATGGATATAGTAGAGGTAATGTTCATCAAACTTTGTTTATTAAACCTCTGAATCCCGGTATTGTTTGTGCTCAAATCTATGTAGATGACATAGATTTTGGATCCACTTGTGAGGCACACACTCACTCCTTTGTTCAATTAATGACGAAGGAATTTGAAATGGGCATGGTTGGTGAACTAAGTTACTTTCTTGGTTTACAAATCAAACAACTAGATAATGGCATTTTCTTGTCTCAATCAAAATATGCCAAAACTATGCTAAAAAATTTGGTTTAGAAAATGCAAAATAGGCTCGCACTTCTATGGCCACCACTGCCAAATTGATCAGAGACGAAACAGGTAAAAAAGTTGATGCAACACTATATAGAAGTATGATAGGCAGTTTACTTTACATTACTGCTAGTCGTCCTGATATTTATTTCAGTGTTGGGGTTTGTGCTAGATATCAATCTACCCCCACTAAACTACATCTTACTGCTGTAAAAAGAATTCTAAAATATCTGGTCGGTACCACTGACTTTGGTCTTTGTTACTCATGTGATACTAATATTTCTTTGGTTGGATTTAGTGACTCAAATTGGGCAGGTAACCTTGATTATCGGAAGAGCACTTCAGGTGGTTGTTTTTATGTGGGGAACAACCTGGTCTCTTGGCACAACAAAAAGAAAAACTCCATCTCGCTTTCCACTGCTGAAGCGGAGTACATTGCAGCAGGAAGTTGTTGCATTCAACTTCTTTGGATGAAACAAATGTTGCGCGATTATGGCCTCTGTCTTGACACCCTGACCATTTATTGCGACAATACCAGTGCCATCAATCTCTCCAAAAACCCTGTCCAAAATTCTCGTACCAAGCACATTGATATCCGCTACCACTTTCTTCGTGAGTTAGTCGAGTCTAAACTTATTGTCTTATCTCATGTTGCATCTGAAAGTCAACTTGCTGATTTGTTTACAAAGGCTTTGAGTTCCCAAACTTTTGTTCACTTGAGAAAGTCAATAGGAGTTTGTATGTTTGAGTGATCACATGTGGCATTTGAAAATAAGCAATATAGGTTGAGATTTCATCTTCTAACTAAACTATCTGCATGTGTGAGTCTTTCGTCAACTTGCTTATGCTCAGTAGTAGTCTTACTTGATGCTTGTCTTCTCAGTCTTGCTTATTGCATTGAATTGTTTCCCCTATTAGAGTTGCCTTATGTTTTAGTGTGAAAGCTTCCATTGGGTCACTTTGCTCAGTGTAGTTTTCTCCTTCACTTAGGACTGTGTGCCCATGGAGAGAGCTACCTATGTGCTTGGCTCTCTAATTGATAATTGTTGAGGGGATTTCTAAAAAAAAATTAATTAAAAATAAAAAAAAAGGGAAATCAAACAAAAATTAATAATAATCTTGAGGGAGAGTTTGCCTGGTACTTCTACACCAGGCAGCTCATGAGGACACATCACACGCAAATGGAGATTGACTTTCTTAGCATCTGTCTTGCTTAGATTGATATTGTGTCTTATTGAGACTCACTTTTGCATTTGTCAGGTCTATGTTACAACATGCTATATGACTGTTTCAACAATGTGCAGAAAGATTTTCATTTTGCTTTGTCGTTTTGGTTGATGTTTATTTCTGTCTATACTGTGTCTAGTTTCATGCTATTTGTTCTCACTTAAATATTTCAAATTATGTGTGTTCTCTTATGTCCAAGCAGTTGGTCTTTTTTTAAAAATAAAAAATAAAAAAAAAATTATTAAAATTAATTTTTTTGTATCTTGTGTGTCTTTGGTTTTGTCGAATCTGTCCATTCTCTGTCATTTTTCAAAAAAATTAAATAAAAAAAATCCGAAAACATTTAAAAAAAAAAGCTTACAAAAGCAATTTACATTTTTTATCAGTTTTTCCCCCTCTTCTTCTCCGATGCCGATTCCCAATGCACACCGCCTCTATGCCCTTCGTCGTCGCAATCGCTTCCCCACCCGTCCCCCGAAACCTCTGACTCCTCCGCCCCTCCCTCTCCCGACCACCCTGCCCTCACTAATCCATACCCCATCCTCCCTGAAACCCATCTCGAACCCCATCTCGATCCCTCCCTCCCTGCCCCCACCAACTTCTCTTCCTCTTCTTTAGATTCTCTTTAGTTATCTAACATTGTCTGTCGTCTTGTTAGCTGAGTTTGAACTATTTTTACTACCTGCTGTTTTTTATTTTTCTTTGATTGTATTTTGAGCAAGTGGTTTTGTTATTGGTATTTGTAATAACTCTGATTATTATAGTGAATTTGTTTCACCTCTAGACTAGGTCTCATGGAGTAGGTTTTGAGAAATCATGGTTGAACCATGTAAAAATGATTGTGTCATTTTCATTATTCTTGCACTTGATTATGATTCAAATATGATTTTTATTTGATTAATTGGTTGAAAACTTTACTGAGTAGTTGAGTAGCAGTAGTTAACTAACTTTCACAAATAAATATTAGGTATCATATATTTAAATTTAAATTAATTTTAAATTAAAATATGTATGAGATCTGCCACTGAATTACACCAATTGGCATATACCACATTCTAGGTTATTGGACACCCTAAAGTGCCTTAAAACAATGGTCTTAAATAAAACTAAGCCTAATTTTAGTATCTGACAAAGTTAATTATTGTTGAAATCAAGCTAATAAGTGCCACACAAACTTAAGTACTTCTTTATATTTTACAAGCTGTGTGAATAATTAATTACTTATTATCTTGTAATGTTTCCAAGTTGGTAATTTGTAGAGTAAGTAAGCAGCTTTAAGGAATATTAATAAATCATTGTGCCGCTCATTTTTATGTCCTTATTGACTTATTAAACAAAAACTAAACATGAGAAACTCAAAGATTGAAAATATATATTTTTTGCCAATTATTATCAAATAATATTATAAATAAATATTAATTATACGGTGGCCCTGATAGAAGAAAGACAATTTAGATAATAAATTTATATATACACACATATAAAAGAGAAAACTTAAGTCAAAACCGAATATAAAAAATGTCAAGGAAAAAAAATCCTTAATAAATATTAAGCCTATGTATAGATTATATATATAGCTCCTGCATTGACGACACCGACATTTCTTTAAATTACGGTGTATAAAGTTCAATAGTCCAATTAAAACTAGCCTGATGAAGAACTAATTTACATTTTTTAATCGACTGATAATTAATTACGTATATAGTATAACTTATTAATTAATGGTGTTAATATAAAATTTTAAGAAACATTTTTTAAAAATAACTTTAGTAATAAGTCCAACAAAAATTAATACCCCCTTGCCATGGAGACACCCTTTTATATCTAACTTCAACTGAATTAAGTAACATAAGGGCTAAAATTTTATACTTCAATAGAATTAATTAACAAAAGGGCTAAAATTTTATACTTCAACAGAATTAATTTACATAACGGCTAAAATTTTATAGATTTCGTATAAGAAGTCCTTTTAATTAATTTATCTAGGAGACCCTTATACATGATATTCGCTAGCTACCAGAATAGCATATGTATGTATAAATATATATATATATATAAAAATATTTATACGATCTTTTATTTAGTCCCTACAAATATTCATTTATGTGTACGTAACTAGATTTTTTAACATATATAGCATAAAGCAAAACCAGAAAATAACAAGAGGAAACGACACTGTACATTTAAAAATAATAAATAGAAAACGACACAACTGATTGTATCATTTTGGTATTGTCACTTTTATTGGCCATAATATATGTAGATGAGTAAAGCAAGTCATTGAAAATTGAATATAAAATAAAACTAGGATAGCCTAAGATTCGTAGTGGTTGGTGGATTTGTATATGATAACTTATTTTACTTCAGCTAGGGTCGACTATAGTCTATAGTATTCATATCTGTACATATTATTTGATTATTTTCCTTTTTTCCAGAAGCATCAATAAATAATTCACACACATATATCTCTTTTATATAATAAGTCATATAATAAGTGTGTAGAAAACGAAAATTCTTGATTTTAATGACTTTTTTTTAATATTAACTTTAACGGAATATTTTTATATTTAACACAATATTTTTATATTTAACATTAGTTTGTAAACACTTAAACTTAAATGAAATAAAATTAAAAAAATTAAAATAGGATATTTTTGAGATATTTTTTAATAATAATTATTTTAAAATAATAAATAATTAAACAAATTAAAATATAATATTTTTGAGTTATTTTACAATGATAATTATTTAAAAACAATAAAATCATACATTTTATAACTTAAATAAAATTTAATTAAAGTTAAACTCACTTATTAGAATAATATCATATTAAATATATAATATAATCTACTGTCAATTAGCAACAAATTGTTTTTTTTTTAAAAAACTAGCAAGAAACTTAAATTTAAAACTCACTTATAATATTTAATATTACATTAAATATATAATATATAATCTATTGTTGTCACTCCCAAATTTAAAAACGAGAATAAACATAAACTTAAATAAAAATAAAAAATTATTTAATTAAAATAAGATATTTATTTGAAATTTATATGACATTAATATAAATTTAATAAAAATAATTAATAAATTTTATAAATAAAACTAAACAAATGTGCAAATTGCACTTTGATTGTATCTAGTATATATATATATACTAGACACAAACAACGTGCGTGCAGTACGTTTGCTTAGTTTTATTTGTATAATTTATTAATTATTTTTATTAAATTTATATTAATGTCATATAAATTTTGAAATAAATATCTTATTTTAATTAAATAATTTATTTTATTTTTGTTTAAGTTTATGTTTGTTCTAGTTTTTGAATTTGGGAGTGACAATAAGAGATTATATATTATATGTTTAATGTAATATTAAATATTATACGTAAATTTTAAATTTAAGTTTATTGTTAGTTTTTTTAAAAAAAAAAATAATTTGTTACTAATTCACAGTAAATTATATTATATGTTTAATATGATATTATTTTAATAAGTGAATTTATGTTTAATTAAATTTTATTTAAATTATAAAATGTTTAATTTTATTATTTTTAAATATTTATCATTGTAATATATCTCAAAAATATCATTTTTTAATTTGTTTAATTATTTATTATTTTAAAATAATTATCATTATAAAATATCTAAATAATATTCTATTTTAATTTGTTTAATTATTTATTATTTTTAAATAATTATTATTGTAAAATATCTCAAAAATATTCTATTTTAATTTTTTAATTAATTATTTTATTTTAAGTGTTTACAAACTACCGTTAAATATAAGAATATTCTATTATAGTTAATATTAAAAAAATAAAATACTGTTAAAATAAAAAAATCTCGTTATCTACGCACTTATTATTTAGAAGATATATATATATATAGAGGAAACTTAAGAATGTCAACTATTTCGTCTTTAGACCTACATACACACATAACATAATATTATTGGCTCTATAAACAAAGACCACCATTACAAAATTGTACTTATTTGTAGGAGATTCTCCGGCAAATATCCTGTTATACGTTTAATTAGTACAAAAATACACGAATACAGGAGTGTATTTTACTTAATTATAAAACATATACTCAGCAAAAAAAAAATACAAAAAAAAATAATCCTTATTATACACATGTATATATGTATTTATGTACTTTATTCATTGGTTCTAATGAATAAAATACGAATCCCTTGGTATATATTATACTTTAATTAGCACATTATTGATGGAGCGTTATTCTATTCCACTGTATAGTACATCACCTTTCTTAACTGTTTCTGGGAAAATTCATACTTGATTTGACATTAATCAACAGTATATATCATCATAATTAATATGATAATCTGTAATTAACAAGAATGTTTTTCATGAGACTGATTAATTTAATTTTGATAATGCTTTCATGATCAACTTACTTTACAAAACAAATATATGTAGATATATAAATGTGTGTTGTACCCCAAGTTGTGAGGGCTAACCAACTATAGTTTCTCTCGTGTATTTTTCAATATTGTAATCGAAGACACACAAAAAGGATTAAATATGTAAGTGTCGCCAAGAAGCTCACTATATTTAATTTGAAAATGATAATTATTTGAAGAACAAAAGTCCCCAAATTTGACTTGAATATTACTTCTTCATCAAGTAGTCACCTAACTAGTGGTTTGTCCATATATTGAACCTTTATAATAATGGTTTCAACTCTTTAATGATTCATAAACGGTTGATACCTTTGTCTAAACTCTTTTCATATTTTGCCTTACAACTATACATAATTATTGTTTAATTATTTCGTTTTTGTATGTAATAATGCATTTACTAGCTAGTTTATTTTGAAAAAACAAAACTATACATTATATAAATTGAAGAGACGAATCTAGCTAGAAGGGAACGCGTTCAGAAAGAATAGAATACAATTTTGAAATACTAAATTCTATACAATTCCAAAAAACTACGATAAAAGTTGAAAACTAGACGAAGGTGTATTGGCTTGCTTTGCATCATTAAAAGAGAAATTCAAAGCCAAAATTAATTATAAGATATTTGTTGTTTAAGAAACTATACAATATTTATTTATTTATTTCATGCATCACTTATAAAAAAATAATAATATAAAAAAATATGACCAAACAAGTCCTGGGTTTAGAGTTTAGAATTTGAGGTTGGAACTTTGCCAACCACAGAATAAGGAATCATGCATGCATAATGTGATTAGGGCATGAACATATCGGTTAGGAAAAAAGACGAAAGGGACAGCTAATAACAACGTATTATTATTACATTATCAAGCAAATGAAGAGACATGTTAAAAGTTCGTTTAGAATCTTTCCAGGAAACCAGTTTTATATCTATTCTTAAATAATGGCTGCTGAGAGTTCATATTATGGATTACTAAAGATTTTAACAATCTGGCAATTAGTATTAAAAAACACACTGATCATCGCCACACCTTAAACAAAGAGTAATTTAATAGCCACATGCTTGAGATTATTAGTTAGCTAGAGACATCGTCAACTATATGCTGTTTCGACCAAATGGGTATATAGTTGTTTTTCTTGACACCTTCACGTACTCATGATTCAACATTAGGCTACATGCCCAACCCCAATGTATGATATCTTTGTTCTTCAACAACCCCTACAAATATATACATATAAATATATGTATGTATATATATACATATATATATATATATATTATATTGAAGGAAGCAAGAAAGCTGCAAGAATCAATCTCTATACCAGCTTTCAAATTTTTTTTTCCGTGGGGGAGGGGGTGTTAAGGGGTAAGGGGTAGGGGGTGTCACAATTTTAAATCCATGAAGTTTTGGAATATTTATTAAAACAATCTTTAAATATAGCCAAATACATAAAATTTAAATAATTAATTTAAATTTTAAAAGTACCCTGCATTATTTCATAACCCATCATCTTCCAAATTCAGCCACCTCCTTTGCTTTTTGATTTGTATTTTTCTCCCAATATTAAATTTAAATTAAATTTCGACATGTAACATGTTCTGAATTAGACTACCGAATAAGGATTTTTATTATTTAGAAAATATTATTTCATTAAAAAAAAAACCGACGAAACAAAAGACAGTGACTATACATACTTTCACATTGTGAGTAATCATGTAACGCCCTGATTACTCCAAGACCGTTACTGTGAACTTTGAACCGTGCTTAACTCGCTAATCGAGTCATTTGATTATAAATGTGTTTCTAGATGTTATTAACAGGCTAAAGTGAAAAACTCGATCAAAAGGAAATGATATATTTTATTTAAAACATAAAACTATTAAATGGCCCATAAAAAACGTTTACAAGTTATTCACAATCCAAAATGGTCATTACAGTGTAAAAATCCGACCTAAGTGGCAAAATATAGGATTAGCCCCTAGTTCCTCTGAGAAACACCTTGGCCGTGGTGGTCAAGCGACTGCATATATACACATCATCACCTAAGCTCTCCACTCAAGGTTGGGTGAGCTTTTCTTTCTCTTTACCTGTACCACATAGCACCCGTGAGCCAAGGCTCAACAAGAAAACTCATTATTGCATGTATACAATATTAAATGATGATTATGATAATCATACTAGGCTTATAGCCCTAAACAGATGAGTGAATATAACTTCAAGATTATAATAACCATGATGGGGCTTGTAGCCCTAATTAGATAATATGGAGATTCTAATAATCATGCTGGGGCGTGTAGCCCTAATCAGATGACTGATGAGTAAGTCACTAACTTAAACCATATGAGTGACTAACCAGATGAGTGACTGATGAGTGAGTCACTAACTTGGGCTTCGCACCCTTAGCCATGTGACGATGCAGTCACCTGGGCCTTCTGGCCCTGGCTCTAAGTAACTAGCCATTAGACTAGACGATAATGCTTAAGGTCGGTCAAGAATTTCATGCTTATGACGATAATGCTTATGTCGATTAGATCTAATCTTTTCGGCTTGCATTAAACACGCTAATACTGTTTGTTAACCGAGATTTTCGGCAACTCTATTAATAACTAATATTTACTGATAATGATAATGAAAGCAGAAGATTAACACGGGGTTTTTACGTGGTTGGGGCGTTAACTAGCCTTAGTCCACGAGTCTATATTATTAGAGCTTGAAGAACCTTTTACAATGGAGTTTTTCCTCTATATTTTGACAGAGTTCCTCTCTTTGTTTGGTGAAAGAGCCTCCCTTTTACAGTGTTCTGTAGCTTATATTTATAGGCGTATGGGAACACTGGGTCTATACCGGGTCCGACCCAGGCCCATCGGAGGAATGGATATAGGTGGCCTTTCTAGTGGAGGCCCAATACAAAAGGTACAAAATACATGAAGTTCAAGCCAGCTAAGGCCCAACAGGTTGACCTTAGAACTACGTCTCGCCCGACAAAACAGCGCTTTTGGTCTGATCACTTCGAGTCACGAGGCCGATTCAGGAGACAAGACCAGTCAGAGTACTTGGCTGTGCAATCCTGCCACATCGGCGTGCAATCTCGAGGCAGCCTTTTCTGCAGGTGAAAAGTGGGGGACAATGCCCACGTGGAGTGAGGTGGCGTCAGGGTCCTGGACGCCTGGCCCCTTCAACTGGGGGCGAGGTGATCCGGGTCCATTTACCTTTGTCCCGCTTCGTTTACCATAGTCCCGGACTGTATCAGGGTCCGGGATCGGGACGCGTAGGCCGTGGTGGTCCGAACGCTCTGTACACAGCCCGGACTATCGCCGCGGAGGACGGACCCAGAGGGACATTTTGAACCCCTCCAATGGGCCCAGACATGAATCCCCGGTCCATACCCTTCCCCGTGGGCACTCTCCCTACCAAGAGGCCTTGGGCCGAGCCCGCGTGCTGACCTAGCCCCTGACAGTGGGCCTGGACGAAGGCCCCGAACCCATGCAAGAAATGGGGATAACATTTACCCCCCAAGCCTTCGCCTGGGTTTTCTGGGAGGAGGGTTGCATCATCCCCACGACGCTCGCTTGGTCGCCTCCCCAGTTCTTGCCCGAGTTCGTGGGTCCGAGCAGAAGGCCGTGGCATTGGTCGGATGCTTAGCCCGGATCGTTTACCACTCTCCGGGGACATTTACCTTTGTCCTGCTTTATGGCAAGGACACACGTGTCGTCAGGTGATTGCTGCACGGGTCTTGAAAGGTCGCCTAGGCCTCCCAAGGGTCGCTAGGCTTAGACTAGGGTGTCAGCGCACGTCTCGAGGCGTCCCATCCGCACGAGGGGGGGGGGGCATCATTAATGTCCCTGGAACGAGGTGGACCGTAGGATGGGGCGACCTTTGGCATCCTCCACACCTGGGCCGTCAGATCTGAGACGGCGAGGATCCAATCTGAAAGGACTCATAAATGTCCCTGCGCGACTCCTGACCGTCCGAAGAAGAGACACCTGTCCGTTGGATCGTGGGCCAGAACTTGGGGCCAGTATAAATTGTTGGGGTTTTATGCCCTAATTAAAACCCAAATTCTTTGTAATCTCATTTTATTATCAATAAAAGAATAGAAATCATTTTTTGACTTGGTCAATCACTTTGCTCACATGTTTTATTTTCATGATTATTTGTTTAATATAAACTTCTATTAAATCCCGAGCATATAGCTAATCTTATTTATAGTGACGTAATCATAGTGGAATATAAATATGATTATATGTTCAAAAATAAGTTAGTCCTAAGATTAGTCAGTGCACCGAATTTACACTGACTTGCCAATCTACGATATGATCTACTTACACATTACAGTGCTATGTTCTTTCCAGAACATTAGCAAAGTAGATAAAATCGGATGTATATGTTACATCGGACAGGACCGATATTGACAGTTGATAAGATAAGTAAACATACCGTTATTATCTATTCTAGTCATATCATATAGTTGACCATAGGTCAATTCAATCTCAATTCTGAGTGGTTAGTATTCTAACTGATTGTATTATTTGAGTTCTTTGACTTGTTCGTTACCAGGTTATCCTACGGACTAGCCCATACTTACATCTTGGGAACTCGGTAGTATAATTGAGTGGGAGTGTTAATCATAGATATGAACATCTATAGCTTCTGATGAAGAAGTGAAACGATGGTTTCCTTTTAGTTTGGTTCAAGGTGATAAATGATAGAGATCTCATTTCAGTAATTAAATTAGTTTACTGAAATATCATTTACAAGGAACTAAGTGTTTTAAGGATAAAATACAATGAGGGGTAAAACAGTATTTTAGTCCTGTCTCATTGTAGACCGTCTATAGAGGATTAAGTGACAATTATGGTTGTAACAATGGATAATTAATAGCGTATCTATATTTTTTATAGAGCGTTCTATGAATTCAAGAGTGCAATTACAAGTCTATAGTGGAGTCGCGAGGAATTAATAAGTTATTAAATTTATTTGTTAGATTTAGATTTATGATAACTTATTGGAGCTTGATTTCATAGGCCCATGGTCCCCATTGTACCTTGGATAAAATCATCTAGATAGTCTCAATTAATTGATTTAATCATCAATTAGAATTATCAAAGTTGACCAGGTCAATTTTGGATAGTTTCACAGAGTTGTGTAATTTTGAGAAGAAAAGAGAAATTATGGCAGATTTATTAATTAAGATAAATTGGTATCTAAATTAATAAATAAATTTAAATCAAGGTTCAAATTATAAATAATTAATTTGATAAAGGATTTAAATAATTATTTAATTAATTAAATCAATAGAAAATAATACAGGCCTTGATTTTAAGTCCAATGGGCTTATAATCAAATGGGAAATTTCACGGGCCTATAGCCCATGATAATTTCGACCTAGGGCTTCAAAATGGCTTTTATTTTATTGATTTTTTAATTAAATTAAATGGCCTAATTGAGTCTATAAAAGGAGTGCTTAGAGAGAAGATTTTAGAGACGACAGATAAGTCACAAGTCAGATTTTCTGTTAGTTTTATATTCTCTCTATACACAAGTCCTTTTCTAAGCCACTTTGTTATTTTCTCTTCTTCTCTCTATATCTATCTCATGTGTTGAGAATTGCCCACACTAGTCTAGGTGGTTCTAAGGATACATTGGAAGATCGTGAAGAAAATAGAAGATCGGTTCAGTTTCTTGATAATACTCTGCGACATAAATGATACAAGAGTTAGAGAAACTGAAGGAAGGACTCTTAATTCCGCTGCGTATACTGTAAGTATTATATTATTTTTTTCTCTTTGAATTCAATTTTAGAAACATGTTTTAGGCTATCTCGTATTAATTTGTTTAATATTGGATATACATGAAAATAAATAAAGATCCTGTATAAGCTTTTCCAACATAAATACCCCACGAAAACTACATTTGGCACTCTTACCTCTTCTAACCAACTTAAGAACCGATAAACAGTACTCGAGCCTTGCATGTCCGACATCGCCGATGACATACACCGCCACCTGCTCACTCTGCGCTGCCGCCTGTTCCCCAGAACCCCAATTTCCGTTCTTCTACCTGAAGACATACCTCGGGTTTGTCCTGCCGACGAACTACTACATCGGCTGCACCATTTCAAGAACGAGGTTCTGCCGTCCTTACATTCGGACAACCATCATCTTCTACGATCGACACCACACAGTAAGTCTTTTTAACTCTCTTGACAACTTTACGAACCTATGTTCTTTTGATGCGTGCGCTTAGGCTCTGCGCTTTAGAAATTGCTAGGAAGGCTGCCCGGTTCGGGTTACTCTGTACCCGGATGCCTCCCGGACAAGGGGCGGGCCTTAGTAGTCTCCTCTCCCGATCAGGGCCCCGGGGCTCTCCGGAGTCCCGGACCTGACCCGACGGGACTCCAAGCAGTCCTTAGGAGATTCCCCGTACCTTGACCGACTTTCTTGGGTTTAGGTACTGACTGCTTGGTCTTTCTTTCTTTGTTCCCAGATCATCAATTATGGCAACGGGCATTACGCTCCATTCTGAAGAAGAGGTCAATAGGGCCCCTGTCACCGCTCCCGGATCCAAGACGCCTAAGGGCAACAGGTGGGAAATGGACGTGACGGCCAACTCGTTCCGGAACTAACGGATGATGCTGCTCCTGGAGCGGCAGCTGGGCATCGAATCAACTCCGGGCCTCTTTCACAACTGCCTGGCCAAGCTTGAGGAGCGGGCACATACGTCCGTGGAAGGATTCGGGGCCTGGAGTGCTAGCCATATCAGCGCGGGAGCTACGCTCCCGCTTCATGACTATTTCATGCGGTTCTTGACGTACATGGGAATCGCACCGTTCCAGCTTCTGCCACAAGCGTACCGTTTACTCGCTGGGTGGAAGGTGTTTTGCACCGTGAAGGAGATCTCGGAGCCCACCCCTGCAGAAGTCTTGTACTTCTACAAGCTGGAGCCGCAGGTCAACGTCAAGGACAAGACCCTGGACGAATTTTACAGGCTGAAGCCGCGGAACAGCTATCCCGCTTCTACCAGCTCCTGGAGGCACCCCCCGGACGTCAGGCATTATTGGTTCATGACGTCCGGGTTCCTCGTGGACAAGAACCCCACACTGTTGCTAGACTTCCAGCGAGTGGGTAAGTATTTCCCTGGACCTCTCTCTTTTATTCATCTGTTCTACTCGTCTCTTATCATGTCTTCTGGGTGGCAGGGCCCTTCGTTCAAACCCCCATTACTGAGTTCATCCTGGAAAGGAGGAGGTTTTATGCTAAGTTGATCTCGGAGGATCTGGACGTAGGGGGCTACGTCACGGACGATAACCTCTGGCTGATTGGGATGCTCGCGGCCACCCAGACCATTGTTATCCCGAATCTTCGGGGCATCCCCTGCGAGAAGAACGTCGACGTCCAGGAGCAGTTGGCCCTCGACCACATTGCCACTGTGGTAAGGGCGGCGCGGGCCGACGCGGCCCAGCGAAAGAAGAACCAGCCCCCAGCGGAAGTGGCCACCTCAGAAGAGCTGGAGGAGCTCTTCGAAGATGCCCTACCAAACGTCGGGACTCCCGGGGCTAGCGTATCGGGGCAAGGTAACTCCCCTTTAATCTTAACTTATGCTCCCCGAGTCGGGGACTTAGCTAGGGACAGGCTAGTACCCCCGGGCCCCGCGTTTGGGGCCGATGGGGAGATGAGGCCTTTAGTTCCCGTCCCCGTAGGCTCAGAGGTCCTCATGTTCTTACCCGGGTTCCTCCAGTACGGGGGCTTCCTGAACCCGGACGACATAGGGGATCGGGTCCATTCATTCGCTTTAAGGGAATTGAGTCTCGCCCAGGGCCTAGATGAGGGTTCGTCCCGGGTCATTTTTAACTGCTTTGTATGTTTTCATCTGTTTGGTTTACTGTCCTAACTCCTTTTTCTGTACTTTTGCAGAGGACTCTAACATGTCAAACCCGGCCAGCGAAATGAGGATACTCATCAAGGACAGGGCGACCAAGAAGGCGGCCAGGAAAGGAAATGAGGTGACGGGCCCGGAGCCCCACCTTACCAGGGAAATGCCCGGGACCGAGCTCCGTCCAGGTGAAGAAGCTCTGGCCGTGGTTCCCTTCCAGGCCGTGGAGCCTGCTGCAGACTTCACTTCTGACCAGCCCCCCGTGATTGATTTGGAGGTGGGTGCGGCTGTCAGCCGGAACTCCGTGAAGAGGGGACCGGAGGTTGACGCTAGAGAAGGCAACATCGGGAAGAGGCCCCGGACGACGCGGGCAGGCTCGACTAAAGAATCACACGGGGAGAGTCGGCTGACCGCGAAGGAAATCCCCACCCCGCCAGTTCTTCCCCTTCACCCAACTCTTCTCGAGGAGAGGGAGTCAGCCTTGCGGGATGAGCAGTCCCGGCTAATCAACCGGACCTGGGAAAACAGCCGGTGCTAGAGGGACGACACTTACAAGGCCCTGATGATCAGTCGCCAGGTCGAATTCTCGGATCGTCCTGCCAAGTTCAGCGCTCCCCAGCCGATCGTGGACCGGCTAGTCGCCGAAGCGGGCTTCTGCCCGAAGCTCGGCCAAGACACAGCCCCCCTGGCGGCTGATCTGCTGGACCAGGTTGGGAGGACCATGTCCAACCTTCAGCTGAAGAGGTATGCCACAATAGCCAACACGAATGAGTTGTTCATCTCCTAGGCTCTCCGCCACCAGGCCACCGCGGTAACTTTCACTTATACTCCTTCCCTCACTTATTGATGATTGTTTTATTTTCTAACTTTTCTTTGCTCCAGGTTGATCTGTTGTCCCAACAGAGTGCCGACCTGGTGGCCGAGCTTGCCATAAAGATGGAGACGGCCAAGCTGGAGTTGGAGGCGGCCGTGAATCAGAGGGAGGCCGCCAAGGAGACCCTTGGCCGGGAGACGGCCCGCCTCCAGGCAGAGGTGGCCCTTGTGCAGGCAGAGCGCAAGGAGCTCGGCCGCGCCAAGGTCGGGTTGGAAGAGGAGCTGTCCCGGAAGATAAAGGAGGCCGATGAACGGGCGACACTCTTGGAGACGGCCACGGCGCAATCCGCCCTGGATAAAGAGGAGATCCTGGCCTTGAAAGCCCGAGTCTGCGAATTGGGCGACTCTCTGCTTCAGGAGAAGGCGGCGCATGAAATGACCCGTCACGAAAAGGAGGAGGCAGAGGGCCTACTGGATGTCACCTTTGACGAGGCCATCTACATGGCCTGGTGCAAGGACAAGAGTATGAACATCCTCGTCTTTCTTGATCCTGAGTCAAAGCGGGCCGAGTACGAGGCCAAGGAGAGGGAGGATGCGGACCTCCGGGCGGATGCGCTGTAGGCCTGAACCCCGGCCTTGTACTTTTATTAGTGTTTTTGGCTTGTAATTAAATTTAAAACACTGCTACTTTCTTTGGTTTTTACGAAGGCTTCCTTCCATTGTTCAGTAGAGATTTCATTTTGTTGTCGCGACTAACTGATTGCAGGGGTTTAGTTCCGGTTCCAACGGCCTAACTTTCCAAGTCACTAATCCTGGCACCCAGTCTAGGGCCCTCGGGGCTTGGCTTAACTTGGAGTTTTGTTCTCCTTTTATCAGTTTTAGGCCTTGGCTTCACCCTGGGGCAAACCGGATGCTTTTATATCCCGGATGTCAATTGTCCGGATCAGACGAGCCCTGAGCCCCTTTTTTATACCCCCAGACGTCGTTCGTCTGGGGTGGGACCGGCCTTGGGATCGGTCCTCTTTACTTTATACCGCCAGACATCGTTCGTCCGGGGCGGGACCAGCCTTAGGCGTGGCCCTCTTTTTTATACCCCCGAGCGTCGTTTGTCCGGGGTGGGACCGACCTTGGGCTTGGTCCTCTTTATTTTATACCCCCGGACATCGTTCATCCGGGGCAGGACCAGCCTTAGGCGTGGCCCCTTTTTTATACCCCCGGGTGTCGTTCGTCCAGGGTGGGACCGGCCTTGGGCTCGGTCCTCTTTATTTTATACCCCTGGACATCGTTCATCCGAGGCGAGAACAGCCTTAGGCGTGTCCCCTTTTTTATGCCCCCGGGCGTCGTTTTTTCAGGGTGGGACCAGCCTTGGGCTCGGTCCTCTTTATTTTATACCCCCGAACATCGTTCGTCCGCGGCGGGACCAGCCTTAGGCGTGGCCCCCTTTTTATACCCCCGGGCGTCGTTCGTCCGGGGTGGGACCGACCATGGGTTCGGATCTCCCAGACTGTAGTCCAAGCCGGGACTAGCTTAAGCTTGCGCCCCGCCAAGTGTTTTCTTATACCTGGGATGGTACCCCCAGCAAGTGAGTGGAGACAGGTCTGGGGTCACTTGAGAACGATTTAGCATAGTTTTGACAATAGCCCTTTATGACATTTTGCACACGTCATTTCCATTGTTTAAAAGACATTCGCCCTGAGGCGTACATTATTTACAACGAAAATATTAAACTGGGAAAAGCTCCCGGACTATTGATAATATTTTCGGAGATGCTCCGCATTCCAGGCTCACGGGACTTCGGAGCCATCGAGCCGCTTCAAGCAATACGTTCCGGGGCATACCTCGTGTTGGATCTCATATGGCCCCTCCCAATTAGGGCCCAAAACCCCCACTCCCGGATCTTGAGTAACAGGGAAGACTCTTCGCAGGACTAGGTCTCCGGTTCCAAACTTATTGCTCTTGACTCTGGATTTGAAGTGCCGCGCGATTTTTCCCTGGTACATCTTCAGCTGCACTTGTGACTCTTCCCGGATCTCTTCGATGAGATCTAGCGACTCCTGGAGTAAGGCGTGGTTCTGGGTGGGATCATACGTGTCGCGTCGGTGGGACGGGACGGTCGTTTCGATTGGGATGACGGCTTTGCATCCATAGACCATAGAGTAGGGGGTGTGCCCGGTTGAAGTCCTCTCGGTCGTCCGGTAGGCCCACAGTACGCGGGGGAGTTCCTCGGGCCATTTGCTCTTACAGGCCTGGAGCTTTTTCTTCAGTGTCCCCTTCAGGATTTTGTTCACGGCTTCTGCCTGTCCGTTTGCCTGAGGTCTGGCAACCGCGGAGAAACTTTTCACTATACCGTGCCTTTCGCAAAAATCCGTGAAGTTGGCGCTATCGAACTGCTTCCCGTTGTCGGACACGATTTTGTAGGGGAGGCCATACCGACACACTATGTTGTTGATGACGAAATCTAAGGCCTTTTTGGAGGTGATTGTGTTCATGGGCTCTGCCTCAACCTATTTTATGTAATAGTCCACAGCCACAATGGCATACTTAACCCCTCCTTTCCCGGTCGGGAGGGATCCAACGAGATCGATCCCCCACACTGCGAAGGGCCAGGGGCTATTCATTAAGGTTATCTCTGTTGGGGGGGCCCGTGGGACCTTCGCATACCTCTAGCACTGTTCGCACTTGCGGACGTAGTCAATACAGTCTTTCTTCATGGTTGGCCAGAAGTATCCTTGGCGCAGGATCTTCTTGGACAGACTGGGCCCGGCCGTGTGATCTCCGCAAAAACCCTCATGCACCTCATGCATGATGGCACTCAGTTTAGTCCCGGACACGCACCTGAGGTAAGGCATGGATAGCCCCCGGCGGTAGAGTTTTCCGTCCATCATGACGTACCGGTGGGCCTGGTACAGGAGTTTCTTGGCTGCGGCCCGGTCATTTGGAACTTCCCCGGTGGACAGGTAGCGAATCAGCGGTCCCATCCAGGAAGCAGAGTGGTCGACGGCGTGGATGGTGGGGGCCCTGATGCTCGGGACGGGGAGATGGTTGACGGGAACCAGTCCGGCCAGCTCGGTCTCTGCATCGGTGGCCAGCTTCGCTAGTGTATCCGCGAAGACATTTTGCTCCCCGGGGATCTGGCGGATGGAATGCGCTGCGAACGTCTGGAGCATTTCCCTCGTTTGAGTCACGTATACCGCCATTCTCTCTCCCTTGGTCTGATATTCCCCCGAGATTTTTCTAACGACTAGCTGGGAATCGCTGTAAATTTCCAGGTTTACTGCCCCTACTTCCCGGGCCAGGCGCAGACCGACTGGGACAGCTTCATGCTCCACCTCGCTGTTCGATGCTTTGAACTGGAAACGGAGGGCGTTTTGTAGCTGGTGCCCCTGCGGTGACACCAAGATTATCCCGGCCCCGGCCCCATTCTCGTTTGAGGCTCCATCCATGAAGACTTTCCACACGGGCACCGCGGGGGCTTCGGGAATTCTTTCTTCCGGGGAAATCCCGAAACATTCGACGATGAAATCGGCCAGGGCCTGTCCCTTGATGGACACCCGGGGCACGTAAGATATATCGAACTGGCTCAGCTCCATTGCCCACTTCAGGAGTCTTCCCGATGACTCGGGTTTCTGCAATACTTGTCGCAGGGGATGGTTGGTTAAGACCTTTATGGCATGAGCCTGGAAGTAAGGTCAAAGCTTCCGGGACGCCATCAACAGGCAGAAAGTCAGATTTTCGATCAATGGGTATCAAGACTCGGCGTCTAGTAACCGCTTGCTCACATAGTATACCGGGAGTTGTTTCCTTTCTTCCTCTCGCACCAACGCGGCGCTGATCGCGTGCTCGGTCACGGCCAGGTAAAGATACAGTGGCTCTCCTTCTACCGGTTTCGCCAGGATAGGGGCTTTAGCCAGGTGTTCTTTCAGCTTCCGGAAGGCCTCTTCGCACTTGGGCGACCACTCGAAATGCTGGCTTCCCCGAAGGACGTTGAAGAAAGGGACGCACTTATCCGTGGCCTTAGAAACGAACGGCTCAGGGCGGTCACTCGCCCCGTCAGGCTTTGCACGTCCTTGTGCTTCCGGGGAGAGGTCATGTCGATCAGTGCCTTGATCTTGTCCGGATTGGCTTCTATTCCCTGGAAACTCACTATGAAGCCCAGGAACTTCCCGGAAGCCACGCCGAAAGTGCACTTCTTAGGGTTCAGCTTTATCCCATACTTCCGGATAACTGCGAAAGCCTTCGCCAAGTCGTCCGAATGGTTCCGGGACGTCTTAGACTTGACCAGCATATCATCGATGTATACCTCCATGTTTCGCCCTAGCTGGGCCCGAAACATCCGATTGACGAGCCTTTGGTACGTTGCTCCGGCATTCTTGAGTCCGAAAGGCATGACTATGTAGCAATAGATGCCCTTGTCAGTTTGGAAACTGGTATGCTCCTGATCTGCCACGTGCATAGAGATCTGATTGTAGCCGGAGTAAGCATCCATGAAGCTCAAGATCTCGTATCCAGACGTGGCATACACCATTTGGTCGATTCGGGGGAGCGGGAAACAGTCCTTCGGACATGCTTTGTTGAGGTCCGTGAAGTCAATGCATGTTCTCCAGGTCCTGTTCGGTTTCGGCACCAAGATGGGATTGGCCAGCCACACGGGATACACAGCCTCGTGTATGAAGCTCATGGAAGACAACTTCTCCACCTGCATCTTAAGGGCCTCGACCCTCTCCGTCCCCAAAGGCCTACTCTTCTGGCGGACCGGGATCGCGTTTGGGTCAATACTTAACGCGTGGCAGATGATATTGCGGTCGATCCCGATCATGTCGGAGTGGGACCAGGCCAGAAGGTCCTGGTTTCCCTGGACTTGGGCGATGATGGCGGCCCGAATGTCTACCGGCAGGCTCTTTCCTACTTGGATGATCCTTGTCGGATCGGTTTCGCTGATGCACACCTCTTCTATTTCGTCCATTGGCTCCAGGACGCGATCGTCCCCTATCCGCGGGTCAAGATCATCCTCTTCTGGGACCACTTGCTCAGCAGGAGGGAGGAGGGCTTGTTCGACGAGCTCCTCTCGGACCATGTATATGGGCCGGGCGGAGACATGGTAACACTTCCAGGCACTCTTTTGGTCTCCCCGGACAATCACTACCCCTCCGTTGTCGCATGGGAACTTCATGCAAAGATGGCGGATGGAGGTGATGTCCCCGAACTCGACCAGCGCGGGCCGGCCAAAGATGACGTTGTAAGCGGTGGGGCAATCCACCACAAAAAAGGTGCAGAACTTGAACGAGTGCTGCAATTCACCCCCCAGCGTGACCGGCAGCTGTATCTTTCCCATGGGGAGAAGCGTATCTCCGTTGAAGCCGTAGATTTGGGTCGGGCAGGACGCTGGATCCGCTTCCATTAGGGCAATGGTGGTGAAGGCGGGTTTGAACAACAAGTTGATGGAGCTTCCGTCATCCACCAACACGCGGGACACCAATTTGTTGGCGATTTAGGCATCTATGACCAGCGGGTCATGGTGCGGAAAATGGACATTGCAGGCGTCGTCCTCCGTGAAGGAGATGGGGAGGTTCATCAATTTAGGGCGCTGAGCCGGGGCCTGGACAAGGGCACAAACTTCCTGGTCGTGGTCCAGCTCGCTCAGATAGCGCTTTTGGTCATTCCTTGAAGGCCCTCCTAGGTGAGGTCCGCCCGAGATGGTTGCCACATGCCCGTCAACCCGAGGGGGTGCTGCCCCGGAGGGATAGGGCATTCCGGGGTCGGGAACTTGCGCGGCGAGGGCCCCCTGAGGGGCCTGCGCTGGAGGTCCCTGTGCATATCCTCCCGGGGGGCTATGCCCGAGTTGTTCCCGGGGCCGTGGATTGCCCGGGGCTTGTCGACACGCCCGGGACTCCCACGGGCATCCTTACCCACTGGTGGAGGTGCCCCAGCTTGATGAGATTTTCAATCTCGTCTTTCAGCTGCCGACACTCATCGGTAGTGTGGCCCACGTCCTTGTGATAGGCACACCTTTTGCTGGCGTCTCTCGGATTCCTTCCCCCCTTAAACATGGGGCTAGGCTTCCGGTAGTGGATCGCCCTCTCTGTCGCCAGATAGATGTTTTCCCGGGTGTCCACCAAGTTGGTGTATTCCAAATATTGGGGCTCGTAGCCCCTCTTCCCCTTTTTAGCCGGCTCGGGCCGGTTCTGGCCTTTGCCTGATCGCTTCCCCCGGGAGGGATTCACGCTTGCCTCAGTCACTCCCGTTTGTGATTGCTGGGCCACGACGGGGGCCATGCTGTGTCCTGCCAGCGCGACGCCATAACCGGAGAAGTGGGTTGACTGGGTCGGGGCGTACCCCGAAGTGGCAGGGCCGTACACCGTAGGGGTGTAACTGACTCTGGGCGTGACGACCGATCCCGGGGCAATGGGGGGCGTGGCGTAGGACTGTGCCGAGAACTGTCCCGTATATCCCGGAATCGTCTGGGAGACGGGATGAGGAGTCGGGGGCCACCCGAAGGCCTGGATCTGAGCTTCCTCCTAGTTCATGAATCCTTGGGCCCTTCTGATGAATTCCTCCAAGGTGGCGGCCTTGTTGCGCTGCATGTCATCCCAAAGGGGGGACCCGGCCCGGATCCCGGATTGTAGTGCCACCAGGCGCTATCCGTCGTCAACTTTCATCTTGGAGTCGGTTGTACCGGGATAGATGGTCTCCGCGGGGAGTTGCTTAATATTGGCAAGAGCGCTGATTTGCATATCCATCCTCATGGCGCCCACGAACTATTTTTTAAATGCTGACTGCAGCCCGGACCAGGATTGGATGGACCCCGGTTTAAGCCTCTTCCACCACTCTTCGGCGGGACCGCCCAAAGTGATCGAGAAGCAGAGGCATTTTCCGGCGTCGCTGACATGGACCACTGTCATGAGTCAGTTGTACCTGGATAGATGGTCCCTGGGATCAGTATTTCCAGTATAGGCAGTGAGGCTCGGCATCTTGAACCCCTTGGGTAGTACGGTGTCCAGGATGTGCCTCGCGCATGGCTCTTTATCCTCTTCGTCGAAGTCGGTGTCTGTGCCTTCCTGCTTGCGGACCAGGCGATCAGTGACCTTTTTTAATGCGGCCATCTGCTCCATGAGCAGCTTGGCTGTGCTATCCTCCAGGGGGATTCTCTCGTTCCTCCTGTCGTTTATGTTGTTCCTAAGGTTGATGTCTCGAGGGAGTATTTTTTCCTTGCGGGCCCGCTCTTTCCGAGCGTTCAGCCCATTGCGTAAATCTATCCGGGAAGTGTCGTCCCCGGAACTGAGGGCGTGACGCTCCTCACGGCGAGGCCGTTCTCGACGGTTCTTGTTGACCGAGGCACTTAGGCGCAAAGACCTTTCCCGCCCGTTTGGCCCTGGGGCGTGCCGGGGCTGTGCATTCCGTGGCCGCGTCCCCTGCGGATCGATCGGGTGGCCTCGTCCTGGGACGGGGCACACCTTCTCTTTCCTAGGCAGCGGCCGTGAACGTGCCCCAGCTTTCTCGATGGGGGTGGTCTTCTCCCGGGTCTTCCGTCGCTCCCCGTCCGGGCCTCCTGGAGTCGGTTTAGAGAAAGGCCCCGGGGGACGGACCAGGCCGGCACCTCTGGGGACCCCGGCTTGCTCTCGAGGAGCGGGTTGCTACGTTTCTGGAAGTGGGCCAGCTGTGGGGTTGGCTGCCGGACCCTGCGCGGCCATGAACGCCTGCAGGGCTTGGAGAGACTTTTGCATCCGGTGGTGCGCCTCTGCCTGCTCAGCGATCCAGGACTTGCTGCCTTAGTCTGGTCACCTCCAAGTCCTGCTGATCGTCGCAGGGGGTCCTGGGATCTGCAGCTTCGTTGTGGTATTCCCCCTCATTTTCCTCCTCATAATACTCCTCCTCGTTTTCCACTTCGTATTCTGTCCCACCCTCGTAGTCCTGCGACTCGTCTTGGTGAGATATTTGAGGAGGCACGTCCTCGGGCAGGTCCTGAGGAACATGCTGCGAAGGCAGCGGGTCTCCGTTGCCCTGCTCTGGATTGGTAGGGTCGAAGGTGGTGTGTCGTGTGTTCACCATCGTAGTAAAGGCCTGACGTTAGCACTAGCTTCCTTCAGCTCTCAATGAAAGCACCAAACTGTTAACTGAGATTTTCGGCAACTCTATTAATAACTAATATTTACTGATAATGATAATGAAAGCAGAAGATTAACACGGGGTTTTTACGTGGTTGGGGCGTTAACTAGCCTTAGTCCACGAGTCTATATTATTAGAGCTTGAAGAACCTTTTACAATGGAGTTTTTCCTCTATATTTTGACAGAGTTCCTCTCTTTGTTTGGTGAAAGAGCCTCCCTTTTACAGTGTTCTATAGCTTATATTTATAGGCGTATGGGAACATCGGGTTTGTACCGGGTCCGACCCAGGCCCATCGGAGGAATGGATATAGGTGGCCTTTCTAGTGGAGGCCCAATACAAAAGGTACAAAATACATGAAGTCCAAGCCAGCTAAGGCCCAACAGGTTGACCTTAGAACTACGTCTCACCCGACAAAACGGCGCTTTTGGTCTGATCACTTCGAGTCATGAGGCCGATTCAGGAGACAAGACCAGTCAGAGTACTTGGCTGCGCAGTCCTCACACATCGGCGTGCAATCCCGAGGCGGCCTTTTCTGCAGGTGAAAAGTGGGGGGACAACGCCCACGTGGAATGAGGCGGCGTCAGGGTCTTGGACGCCTGGCCCCTTCAACCAGGGGCGAGGTGATCCGGGTCCATTTACCTTTGTCCCGCTTCGTTTACCATAGTCCCGGACCGTATCAGGGTCCGGGATCAGGATGCGTAGGCCACTATGGTCCGAACGCTCTGTACACAGCCCAGACTATCGCCGCGGAGGACGGACCCGGAGGGACATTCCGGACCCCTCCAATGGGCCCAAACATGAATCCCCGGTCCATACCCTTCCCCGTGGGCACTCTCCCTACCAAGAGGCCTTGGGCCGGGCCTGCGTGCTGACCTGGCCCCTGACAGTGGGCCTGGACGAAGGCCCCGAGCCCATGCAGGAAATGGGGATAACACTGTTCTTGACTCATAAGCCAATATCATACGACCAGTGCTCAGTACTACTCTCGAACTTGACTAATGAGTCACAGCTTCACAGTTAATACTGACACCATTGTCGATTCTGACTAATGAGTCAGTGCCATTCACAAGTAAGCAAGATTTGCTAAGCATTTGATATGCAATCAATGTCCACATATAGAGCACTCAACATGCTTCATTAATAACCATGCATGTCACATACTGGGTGCAGTTTTCTTACCTTTGGTTCGAGCGCAGAATAATAAAAGAACATCCCTTGAGAACGATTAGTCTTATAGTTCCTTAGCGGTCACCTAGTCATAACCAAATATGGGATTCCATCAATAAATGAATAATAAAAGGTTCTCGGACCAAAACCTAGCTTCCGGGACATCAAATCCTACCAAACTGGGTAGTAGGAACGATCGCGAGGCCTAAGGTTAGGATTCCCACGCTGAAAACATAATTTTGGCCAAAATGCCACTAAGGGTCGCGACCAGCCTCTCCCTATGTCGTGGCCCGCTTCCCCAAACAAAGGTGCTAGCTTCCCTGCCTTCAGCACGCGCCGCGACCAGCCTCCTCCTATGTCGCGACCCTATAGCCCTTTAGCACCACCCTTCATCTTCATCAAGGTTGGGTCGCAACGCTCTATAACAAAGTCACGGCCCCATCTGAAACCCAGCCAAAAACCCCTGTTTTTCCTCTTCGAACTCATTTCAAAAACTTACTAAAACACTTCCAATTCAACAAAGCATAGTCCCCAAATATTACCACAACTTATCCATCATATATGCAACAAAACCTAAGCTTAAAACCATTCAAAACCTCATCAAGTTCCCATTCCTCTGATCAAAACTCCAATCTCAAAACTAACACAAAAACATAGCAAGGAACTAGAAAACTGAACTAAAACCTTACCTTAAACTCAAATTGAATCATCTTCAATGGTTGAACACTAGCCTAGGACCTCAAGCTTCAATCTCCAAGTTTGAATCCTCAAACTTGCTTCAAAATTTCCAAGGAAGGAAAAGGCTTTGTTTAGCTTCAGTGTTCTACAGCCTCAATGGTTGAATATATCCCTTGGTCAAATGACCAAAATGCCCCTAGGTCATACTTATTTCCTTAACAGCCCCCAAGGGCAAAATCGTCATTTCTCGTTTATCTCGTTAATCATAATTAATGTCCTCCAATTTCCGTTATTCCCAAATAGTAATTAAATCATATCTCATTACCTTATAATTCTCGGTAATGCACTAATCATCAAATTACCCCGAGACTCACCCCGAGCCCCGAAATTAACCATGTTATGACCAAACCGCTAACTTATATTCAAAGATCGTCTCATGCTGAATAGCTCGAACAAATCCACAATATAATGTGACCTTATCAATAAGTTACCAACATGCATGAAAATATACAAATATGCCCTCAACGGGCCAAATTACCAAAATACCCTTATAAGGAAAAGTGGACCCACATGTATGCATTTATCATCATATAATAATATAATTCACATAATCATGCATATAATCATTTAATGGCATAATAAATCAATTATGGCCCTCACAGCCTACTAATCCGACCATTAAACCTCATTAGGGATTTTGGGGCATTACAAATACCCCCTCCTTACTGACTCTGCATATCTGACTCTAGCACCCAGGTTGCTTCCTCGACCTTGTTGTTCCTCTATAATACCTTAACCAAATGTATCGTTTTATTCCTGAGGACCTTGTCCTTTCTGTCAAGTATCTGGATTGGTTGGTCCTCATAGGAGTTATCTGCCTCAAGCTCCAGATCTTTGTAGCTCAAAACATGAGTCACATCAGATACATACCTTCGAAGAGCTGAAACGTGAAACACGTTATGCACGGCTGACAATGCCGATGGTAAGGCCAACCTATAAGCGACCTGACCAATCCTATCCAGGATCTCAAATGGACCTACAAATCTGGGGCTCAGTTTGCCCTTCTTCCCAAATCTTCTCACCCCTTTCCATGGCGAGACTCTAAGGAAAACATAGTCTCCCACTTGGAACTCCACGTTCCTGCATTTGGGATATGCATAAATTTTCTGTCTACTTTGAGAAGTGAGCATCCGAGCTCTAATCTTCTCAATGGCCTCACTAGTCCTTTGAACTGCCTCAGGACCCAAGTATCTCCTTTCCCTTGTCTCAGCCCAATGAATAGGAGATCTGCACTTCCTACCATACAGCATCTCATAAGGTGCCACCCCAATGGTAGACTGATAACTGTTGTTGTAGGAAAATTCTATCAAAGGTAGATACTTACTCCAAGATCCACCAAAGTCCAGCACACATGCTCGCAGCATGTCCTCTAATATCTGGATCGTCCTCTCAGATTGTCCATCTGTCTGAGGATGATAAGCAGTACTGAACTTCAACTGTGTCCCCATGACCTTCTATAAACTCCCCCAAAACTTGGAAGTAAAAGTGGGGTCCCGATCTGACATGATCGACCTCGGTGCTCCATGGAGGCGCACGATCTCTCTCACATAGAGATCTGTGTACTGGTCAACAGTATTGTTGACGCGGTTCTTCGGCAACAGATAATTATACGAATAAACGGGATGGATTAGTGCTAGATGATGACCCGTAATATGTAAATATTTATGTTCTAAACTGGCGAGAATAGTCTAGGGGAAGGTTATAACTCCTTTCCTTTTAGGTGGTTCGAAGGTTAAAATCCCTCTAGTCCACCAGTCAATATTATTGATATATCTCTCGTATTCCTTATAGGGTGTTTCTTTACCAATTAGATGCCAACCCCTTGCAACGTCCAGGGTCTCCATATTTATAGGGAGAGGACACCTGGGTGTTGGCAAAGGGGGTCATCCTGTGACCTTCTTACCCATCATGTCACTTCTGTGACACTTATGATTAATTCCTAAAACTTGACAATGAAGTGTTGTCTAATCAATAGGTAAGGCAAGTTGGACCAATCCTAAGATGGAGGGCTGCGGGTTGGAATGTACATAGCCGGCTATTTGGTCGCCATGGCCGAGGAGTGGATCTGGATAGAGATTGTCTAATTGTTTGTTTTGCCTTAATATGGCTAATACTGTATTTAGTCCTTAAATCTTTTGTAAACAGTTTCAAACTTAACATTTTTGGGATCCCGTGTAAACAGGAAATGCTTCTTTATGAAAACGTGACTTTTGAGACCAAAACATTTTAACCCTAGTTCCTTTGTAGTTTCACTAACACATTTTTAATTAAACGACTTGATTAGCAAGTCTAGCACTTTATAAACACACAGTGTAACGGTCTTGGCTATCCAGGGCGTTACATAAATAGTTACCAAACCATGGGTCGAGCTTTTCTTTAGTGGCGAGTGTACATGCCCAGCCAGTCTACAAGAACCCTAAACCTTGGCACGCTCTGATACCAAGTTTTAATGCACTGGAAACTCCAAGACCATTACTGTGAACTTTGAACCGTGCTTAACTCGCTAATCGAGTCATTTCGTTATAAACGTGCATCTAGGTGTTATTAACAAGATAAAGTGAAAAACTCGATCAAAAGGAAATGATATATTTTATTTAAAACATAAAAATGCTCATGGGCCCATAAAAAACGTTTACAAGTTATTCACAATCCAAAATGGTCATTACAGTGTAAAAATTACAACCAGCCGACCTAAGCGACAAAATATAGGGTTAACCCCTAGTTCCTCAAAGAAACACCTTGGTCGTGGTGGTGAAGCAGCTGCATATGTACACATCGCCACCTAAGCTCTCCACTCAAGGCTGGGTGAGCTTTTCTTTCCCTTTACCTACACCACATAGCACCCGTGAGCCAAGACTCGGCAAGAAAACTCAATACTTCATGTATACAATATCAAATGATGATTATGATAATCATACTAGGCTTATAGCCCTAAACAGATGAGTGAAGATCACTTCAAGATTCTAATAACCATGCTGGGGCTTGTAGCCCTAATCAGATAATATCGAGATTCTAATAATCATGCTAGGGCGAGTAGCCCTAATCAAATGAGTGACTAATGAGTAAGTCACTAACTTAAACCATATCAGTGACTGACCAGAAGAGTGACTGATGAGTGAGTCACTAACTTAAACCATATGAGTGTCTGATGAGTGAGTCACTAACTTGGGTTCCGCACCCTTAGCCATGTGACGATGCAGTCACCTGGGCCTTCTGTCCCTGGCTCTAAGTAACTAGACATTAGACTATACAAGCACTTTTGTTTTCATCGAAATTAAGGTCGGTCAAGCATTCCATGCTTATGACGATCATGCTTATGTCGATTAGATCTAATCTTTTCGGCTTGCGTTAAACACACTAATACTATTCTTGACTCATAAGCCAATACCAAACGACTAGTGCTCAGTACTAATGTCGAACTTGACTAATGAGTCACAGCTTCACAGTTAATACTGCCACCATTGACGATTCTGACTAATGAGTCAGTGCCATTCACAAGTAAGCAAGATTTGTTAAGCATTTGATATGCAATCAATGTCCACATATAGAGCACTCAACATGCTTCATTAATAACCATGCATGTCACATACTCAGTGCATTTTTCTTACCTCTGGTTCGAGCGCTGAATAATAAAAGAACAACATTTGAGAACGATCAGTCTTATAGTTCCTTAGCGGTCACCTAGTCATAAACAAATATGAGATTCCATCAATAAATGAATAATAAAAGGTTCCCGGACCAAAACCTAGCTTCCGGGACATCGAATCCTACCAAACCGGGTAGTAGGAACGATCCCGAGGCCTAAGGTTTGGATTCCCACGCTAAAAACATAATTCTGGCCAAAATTCCACTAAGGGTCGCGGCCAGCCTCTCCCTATGCCGCGACCCGCCTCCCCAAACAGAGGCGTCAGCTTCCCTGCCTTCAGCACGCGCCGAGGCCAGCCTCCTCCTATGCCGCGGCCCTATGGCCCTTCAGCACCACCCTTCATCTTCATCAAGGGTTGGCCGTGACACTCTAGAGCAGAGTCGTGGCCCCACCTGAAACCCGGCCAAAAACTCATGTTTTTCCTCTTCGAACTCATTTCAAAAACTTACTAAAACACCTCCAATTCCACAAAGCAAAGTCCCCAAATATTACCACAACTTATCCATCATATATCCAGCAAAACCTAAGCTTAAAACCATTCAAAACCTCATCAAATTCCCATTCCTATGATCAAAACTCCAATCTAAAAAATAACACAAAAATAGAGCAAGGAACCAGAAAATTGAACTAAAACATTACCTTAAACTCGAATTGAATCCTCTTCAATGACTGAACACTAGCCTAGGACCTCAAGCTTCAATCTCCAAGTTTGAATCCTCAAATTTGCTTCAAAATTTCCAAGGAAGGAGAAGGAGAATAATGATCGTGAGAAAGGAAGGAAAAGGCTCTGTTTTGCTTAAGTGTCCTACAACCTCAATGGTTGAATATATCCCTTGGTCAAATGACCAAAATGCCCCTAGGTCATACTTATTTCCTTAACAGCCCTCAAGGGCAAAATTATCATTTCTCGTCTATCTCGTTAATCATAATTAACGTCCTCCAATTTCCGTTATTCCTAAACAGTAATTAAATCATATCCCATTACCCTATAATTCTCGGTAATGCACTAATCATCAAATTACCCTGAGACTCACCCCGAGCCCCGAAATTAACCACGTTATGACCAAACCGCTAACTTGTATTCAAAGATCATCTCATGCCGAATAGCTCAAACAAATCCACATTATAATGTGGTCTTATCAATAATTCACCAACATGCATGAAAATATACAAATATGCCCTCAACAGGCCAAATTACCAAAATACCCTTATAACGAAAAGTGGACCCACATGCATGCATTTATCATCATATAGTAAAATAATTCACATAATCATGCATATAATCATTTAATGACATAATAAATCAATTATGGCCCTCCCGGCCTGCTAATCCGACCATTAAACCTCATTAGGGATTTTCGGGCATTACAACTCACTAGCAAAAGAGATCAATATCATAAGAGTATTCAAGATTTAACCGATCCAATCCAATCCGCACGATCCATTCCAATTAAATTTGCAAAGTGCGGATATCTGCACTTGTGCACATCATATTTGATTGAAAATTTTAAAATATGTGTTACACCCAGATTTCGAGAATGGGAATCTTGATCTCGAAATTCAGGCTCGTAAGGTGTTAGCTCGAGACTAGCACGGTCGTTATGTGTTCAGCAAATCAGAGACAGTCTCGCTAAGCAGTAAGTGACAACGTCGGATTGGTGAGCTCGGGAACTACGTAGTCTCGGAGGTGTTCCGTGGCTATAAGTTAGGCTCGCAACTCGCAATGGCAATGGTTCAACACTTGTATAAATTTCTTGATTTATTTCCTTCCCTCAAACAAGACAATTTGAGCTCGAGTATTGTAAGCTCAAAGAGGATGGTCTTGTCAACATCACTTGTTGGGAACATAGACGAACTAAGGTGACGAGCTCGCAATATGTAAACAGTCTCGAAGGCGTGTGAATCTAGCGTCCAAGCTCGACAACTGTGTGTACGTGTTTATTGTTGTATAATCCCTATGTTTAAGGGATTGTATGTAATTTGTTACTAAATCTCAAATATCATGCGATATTACCGCGTACGTAGTAACTAATCCATTTAATGACATTATTTTAATTGATTTGTAGAATAACTTCCCGAAATCTGTGGGAAGAGATTCGGTAAACCACTCTATAAATAGAGTGGGATAATTCATTTGTAGGGAGACAGAGATTGATATTGGGAAAACTCTGTACAATTGCTTCTAGAAAGCTATGAGAGAATTCCAAGAAATTAATAACACAGACTCGTGGACTAGGCAGATTTAACTACTGGACCACGTAAAAAATCGTGTCTATATTATTAGTTTCCTCTGGTATATTTTGTTTAATTGCTCTTGTTCTCTAGGTTGACGAAAAACAGGGTCAACAATATGTACTTGTGTAGATTTGATGCACTTTCAATGTTTAAAGTAACTAATCAAATCTTCACTTTATTTATATAAATAATTTTTTTTAAATATATATAATAATTTAAATTTTTTATACATTTGATACAAACAACAAAAGTAATATAATAACAATTATTTCAAAAAAATAAATAAAAATATCATAAATAATATTTAAAATTTTAATTTGTAAACTTTATGTTTAGTACTTTGTACTAAATTCAAATGAGGATGTTAGATTTAATTTTATTATTTGAGTTGCATGTAAATTTTAAAATATGTACAGTATAATTTGATGTTGATTACTAATTTTATTTTTTTAAAAAGTAAAATTATAAATAATAGATAGAAAGTATTAAAATTAGTCTTTAATTTTTTTCTAAAAAAATAATCAATCTAAATTAATTAATTTGATCCGCGATTAGTTTTAAACTAAAGTGCAGATTAGTTTGGATTTAAAATATGAAATCCACACTTTGCTTAACTAAAATAGTGCGAACTAGATTGAATAACACTCCTGTCAATATCACAGCAGGTGAAAAAGTTAGGAAGAAAAAAGGATCGCTGTTATCAAGGAAAGGAAGCTAGACTTTTTTGTGAGTCACTGTATTAAAGTCATTTAAATCACTTACATGGGGATGCTCTGAATTTTAGGCACATATCACTCAAATATGGTAAATATCCAGCATGCTGCAAGGTCAATATAATATAATAGCATAATCTACACCCTAATTCTAACATAAATAAACATTATAAAATATTATTACATATATAATTTATGCATTATATTTAATGAGTTGAAAGACCTTTTCTATGTAGTTTAATAATAATATAGCATTACAATATAGTACTTAAGCTGTGGAGAAGAGAAGGATGTGCCCCATGGTCGTTATAGCAGTAACTGCATGAGAAGGGAGTACTGATGGAACTATTCGTTGTTAAGGTGGTAGAAATCTTATGCCATTTGCAATTATGATGTGCATAATTGATTATAGAGAAAGCTAGACTACCCATGTGATTGCTAGATATTGCCAATTACATACTAAAAATCCAACAAAACAGTTTCATAAGCAAGAAATTAAATATCAAGTTTTGACTTGTTTAAAATAAATCATCGATTTATTCACTTGGTCCCAAAATCTTATAGCATAATCAGTACTGTGGAGTTTTCGCTGCTCCAAGCTGCATGCACAAAATTCGTGTTCTTTAAACTATATTTCGATTTAAGCACAAATACTACAAGAATGTTTTAACAATGGACCATCCAACCAAGACAAATTAATAAGTTATCTAAGTCATCATAGCATAATAAACTACATGAAACTGGCCTGACTTGTTAATGTTAGATTTACCTCATCTGGCAATGCCATGGAAATTACACTATCGTTACATTGAAGCAAAATCTATAAAATGTCGAGTCATTCTAATAGAATTTTGGAAAACTATTCCCACCCCTACAAAAGTAAACATGTAAGTAGCATACTCTTAATTAAAGATTAAGAACTCCAAAAACCTCCGCATAACTGATGTTAGAACAAAGATACCACAACTAACACAAAGACACTAGCCAACATTCTTAATAATTAAAGATAGACAGATGATCTATGGAACCATACCAGAAGATAAGCTTTCAGTAATCTGCATAACAGAAGAACCCTCACAAAAATCTAACTAGTTTAGTTTATGAATCAAAGTCAAAGTATGAGCTCCAGTAATCTGCAAACTTATATCAAGGTATAAAGCTCTATAAACTTAGAGCAGTCAAGGGACTTCCGATGCCATGTGAATTTATGTAGTAATCATGTTGAATTGGAATCTTGAAAGCTGCTGAGGAATGGTGGATATAACTGGCCCATATCTCTGCCAAGAAATAACGTTCATTATTATCAAAGGGGTTTCAAAGAAAAATGGTACAGGGAAGGGAAACAAAAACCCCATTACCACTTTTTTTTAAAAAAAAAAGAATAGGAATAATAATCATCTTTAAGATTAATTAAGACAAGTGAACAAATCACAATCATAGTCTGGCACAGTTTGATAATACTATGACACTATCATGAAGAGGCACCTAAAGAAGGCTAACTATCTAATGGATGCCTAACAATTCATAAAAACTATTAATAAGTTTCAATTAATAAACAGTTCCCACCAATTTTGCCAGTGGAAAACTTCCCGTGATTCTAAGAAACATGACGCAGGCAGAAGATAATAAATTGCAACAGTAGAACTCCATAAAAAAACCATACCTGAACATTATCATACAGTTCAAATAATGGAACAGCAAGAAGTTTTAAGTTCTTTGGAACTGCAAAGTACTCTCTCTCAGATAAGTGAACAAGAAAAAGCTTCTTACACTCCTACATAATCAAAATTACGGATAATAAATATCAAGACAATCAAAACAAAGAAATAGGGATGGGGAAGACAATGCATGAGACAAGAGCATGGAATGTGTAAAGTATCCCATAATATGATCTTCAAATAGAACTTACCTTAGGTTTTGTTATATGGGGAGGGCAGTATGGATACATTATGGTTTCAAAGTTTGGCCTCCACCAGATTGCCACACACTCACCTATCTGCAGAAAGATGCCAAGAGAAACAAGCATTAACTAAATTACTGGTAAAACAAAACTTCAGTACCGCAGCACACTCCTAAGGTAGAATGAATATTCTTTCTGTGGATGAGATGCCGCTTCCCATTAGACAAGCCTATATGTTAGCAGAAAGGGCCTCAAAAGAATCATCTGGTAAAGAATTAAGTTTCTATAGCAATCTTACATTGCAAACTGCAATACAATTTCCCTGTTGTTGTTCACTGCTAACTTAAAATGAGAATTATCACATCTCATGCAATCCATATCAGTTTGGCATATTTTTCAGGAACTAAGAATAAAACAGAACTAAGAAGTAAGACATACAGAAGGTGAATTACCTGCCAGTCCGGAACAAGCGTAGGTGAATTTGCACCAAGCTTGCTGGTCAGCTTCCTTTTCAAACCCTCTATTTCTGCAACATAAACAAACCCCAAAAACAAATAGAAGAGAAATAAGTGACTAAACTGCTTCTATCTTTGTTAGGAAAGGAAAAATCTCCAACAATGTAACGATCACAAAAAGTAAGATCATACCATTCTCTCCAGGCTTCAATCGTCCACCAGGAAGTTTGCAAAATGTGTTTCCTATTTGCAGCAAAAGAATGTGGGGATGATTGTGTTCCTGAACCTGCAAGGTCGCAGAACATCGCATGTGTTGAAACTCTTGTAATCATAACTAGGGTATCTTAAAAGAAAAGTGTCAGTGGTAAGTAGAGAATAAAATGGAGAGAAAATTAAAACTTTACTGCCAAAATGGAACCTAAAATAAACCAACTGTTTGCCTGTCTTCCACGACTAACATAGTGAGCATAGATAAGTATTTCCCCATAAAATAATTCTATGGCCAAACTCCATTTTGTGATTAATACAATTCAAAAATAGATTGGAACATCCCCATTAAGTAACAAATGAAAACTGATTCATAATTAAGTCAATTATCAAAGCATCGTGGACACCCTAGCTTGTAGAAACTAAGTCATAGAGCTTTAACATCAATCCCCATAGTCAAGCCCCTGCAGCTTAGGGATGAATTATTAATGCTAGGTACACAGGCCGAATCAATAACATAATAAGACTACACACAAGATCATGAAAATCAATGAAGAACAAAGTAAATGGCAGAAGTGAGAACAAGTTAAACACATACCAGTAAAATTGCTTCCACGCTAGTCCTCATCCCTTCTTTCATGTAGCTACCAAAAGTGAAATGATGAAAAATTAGTACCGACTATTTCGCAATCCCTTCTTCTAGGGCTTTTAATAAAACAAGTCCAACTTTCGTGAAACAGAAACAAAAGGGAAAAAAAATTCTAGGGCGTAGAAAATTTTCCAGGAAAATAAAACAAAAGAATAAGAAAAAAAGATTTACTTGACTTTCATCCGAGCAAGGCGATCAGCTACAGAAGTGTCTTTCTCCATTTTGGGCTCTTTGGTCCCGAAGGTGTAGCTCGAAAGTGGATAGGTATTCACTACGGGAGACGTCACCATCTCTGCGTCTCTCCCTCTCTCTCTCTCTCTCTCTCTCTCTCTCTCTCTCTCTCTCTCTCTCTCTCTCTCTTCTCTGTAACTCTGAACTTGGATTTGCGTATTTTCCAGTTCAGGGGAACTTGGGCTGGGAGGGAAGGAGGCCGAAGAAAACCGACTGTGAAAGATTCAAAACCCCCCCAAAAAAATCAGAGTTCAAGAATGTGGCCGTTTTGCAATTTATATAAAATAGGAGGACTTTATTGTTACTGTTGTCCATAGTGTGTTAACTATTTTAACACGGCCTAATTAGGATTTGATCGATGCCCCTAATTATATTTAGTATTTTAATTCTCGTTCTACCAATTTTTACCCTATTAATTAGCTTAAAATTATGTAAAAAAAATTATCAATAAAATTTCATTAAAAATAATTAAAAGGCTTAATAGGATTTTCCCCAAAGCTATTATCCCTACCAAATTGTGACCCTGAATTTTTCAGCATGTTAAAAATTTATCTTAAATTATTCACGTTACTAAAATGATGTGGCGACACTAGAATGTTGATATGGCATTGTCACGTGTATAATTTAAAGAATAAATATGATTTTACCCCAAACTACTACCACCACTAAATCATGTCCCTAAAATTCTAAATTTAAAATTGTTTACCCAAAAACGGCTCTTGATGACGTGGCAAGATTGAATTACACGTGGCGATTTTAAGTGAATGAATCATGTTCGACCATCGACCAGAGAGTTATTGATTTATCAAGCCTCACGCTTAGGTGCGAATAGTCCAGTCATACGCTTTCATTTACTGCCTTGTGAATACGCAATCTTGTAATTTTGCATTAATTGTATTTTCCTTTAATACTTTGATACGCAAATTTTAATTGTAATTAAGGTTCATGAGCCCATGTGACCTTCTTGAGCCTATAAATAATAATCAAAGAGCTCAAGGAAAGGATTTTTTTGGACGCTGGAACTTTGTTCTTTGTACTCAGAAAAAGAAGAATATAGTGTCATTATTCGCCGAAGCTGTAATCTTCTCAAGGCTTGTGAAACTCGTGAACCCTAGTTCATTGATCACAGGGTTGGGATTCAATATAAATAAGAACACTAAGTGGACGTAGGTCATTACCATCCAATTGGGGCCAAACCACTATAAATCGTTTGTGTCGTTTGCTTTCCATTTTATTTTTCTTATTATTTTCAATCGTTTATCTGACTCCGTGTCGTTGACTAATTTGAGGGTCAAAATTATGGTGCTTTCATTGAGAGTATAATCTAGACTTCAAGAAGATCAAATAGCGAAGACATCCAAGAAGACGGGACAGACTTCTGGCACTGCAACCACCCAGCCTCCTCCATCAAATGTGGCTGAAGATAACACAGTTGGATTTTGAGGAGGAGGAAATGGATTCTGAAACCCTGAGGACAACACTGAGTGTGTTGCAAGAGGAGTTGGTCAATCAACAGAATGCGGTTGAGACGTTGGCGTTGCAACAGAGGGAAATCGAACGTCAACGCCAAGAACTGAATGAGCGGCAAGCAGACATGGACCGCCGGCAGAGAGATGCCACTGCCGCCCTAGAAGCAGCCATTCAGTTGGCTTGGGGGCAAGCTGCACCTGTTGGTTTTTATTGATCAAATCAAAGATTATACGCAACGGAACAACAATCAAATTGTTAATTTAATCCCATAAGATTTCTAGATCTACTTCTTCACATGCATATATATATATTGAATCAAATACATGAATAGAAAAATTACCTCATGTCCTTCCTTGCTGCTATTTTTTTGTATGGCTAAATCCTTGAGATCTCACACCAAGATCTTCCAAAATGTTCTTAGCACACAAAGAACGAGTGTGGGCTTGCTATACAAAAAATATGCAAAAAACTATTTATCAGATGTTCTCAACACATGAGATCTGATAAAGTTTGGACCTAGGTTTTGTGAAGAATAGTGGCTTTTGTTTGTATCACTGTTCTCTTTCTCTGAGAGAGATTTCTAGATATTTTTCTATCCCTGAAAAGTTACGTTCTGAAAAACTGATATCATATATTTAATATATCTCATATATTAAAATAAAATCTTAGTTATTTTAAACAATTTGAAAATAACTAATCAGTTATCAGATTTTTGTTTAAATAATAATATTTTAATCGTATTACAATATCTCATTATTTATTTAATATTTAAATAACTAAAATTGTGGAACCAAGAAACTGCTCACAGTCTCTTATGCATATAGCACAGTGACTGTGCATTGTGCTACACGTGTACCACATGCCAGTGATGGCATGTGATTTTTCCCAAATTTTATTATTATTTAAATACCAAAAATCCCAAAAATAAATTAATTCAAAATTAATTATATTGTTGTTAAATCAAATAATTAATTAATTCTTAATTAATTAATTACACATAATTAAACAATAATTATGTTTGATACGTAGAAAAATATTTTACTTATCACATAAGTATTTTTTGCCCATTTTTGTATTTACCTTTGTTAGTGTTTGTTTGAGCCATTTCGGGGACTATGGACCTATAACATTAAGCTCCAATAAATTGAAACTAAATAATTAAACTCTTTAATTATAATAGTTAATTTTTTAATTATGATATTACTCCACTATAAATTCATAATTTCACTCTTTATGTTATAGATATACTTTTACAGAAATATTTTCTTAAGTCGTCCATTAATATAACCATCTTACAATAGTTCAACCCTCTAATTAATTAGTTCATTAATTAGAATGGAAGAATTACCATTTTACCTTTCTAATTTACTTCTTATTCCTTAAGTACCATTAATTCACTAGTGAATAATTAATTTATAATCTAATTATAGATTTGAGCTCAAAATCATTCAGTTCCATAATTAACCCTTAAGAGAACTAATATACAATATGTTAGGAAAGATTAGATTCCGTATTGTTGATACATGTTCCCAGCCATCCATGATATTAAATCTCCAAAACAAAAGTCATTAGCCTCATTCTTCGAAGAGACCTTAACAAATGAATCAAAAGATTTAATAAACATGAACATGAGTTCATGAACACTCAGGATTTAGGTTGATCTATAAATGATCATCAGTTATGATATGAATTACAAGTCTTTATTGTTAAATGGTTTTTGGATAAAGACTTTAATTCATATCGGTCCTAGTCATATATAATCATATTATATAAAACACCTTTACCGAGATGTCTTACCACATCAATAATCCGAATCTAGATTATTTGTATCATTATGATACTCAGTAAACCGTACTTACAACTCCAATTAAAGAATTCCATAACTTTAATTTATTGATGTTGACTATTTTTATTCATTCATGTGATCTTAATTCTCTCGTACTAATACAAGATCACATCCTCAATAATGAATATGGAATTTTTCTGATATTTACAAAATTATTCAAACAATAATTTAACAATCTAAATATAACAATAATAATAAAACATTGTATTTATTTATTCACAGAAAAAAAAACAAATGTCTTTTACATGCTTTTAGGACACACTCCTAACAGCACCGGCTTCTCAACCGAATCAGCCACCAAATGCACCACCTCAACGGGCCCCAAACTGAGTCCTCCGCTTCAGCCGGTGAGTCCTCAAAGGCCGGAGCAACCACCTGTTGCTCAACAGGATATCCCAATTCAAGATCCTGAGCAACAACCACCTTCTCGCGCTGGTCGGGATAATCCCCAGCGTCAAAGGTAGAATAGGGCGGGGCAGCCTCCCCAAAGCCCTAGACGCCCAGTGGCTGATGAGCCAAATCCACCGAGCAGGGGGCAACATCCTTCTTCCAACAGAAGGTACACCGAGTCAGGCTCTACAGTCAGGGGACCCCCACGGCATGATAATGTCCGGGGACCTATCGACCAACGCAGGCCTCCCCCTAACACTCAGGAGGTGCCAGCTCGAGGGGGGAACAGCGTGACCAGCCGGTCGTGCCATAGTCAGTCGCAGTTTAGGGAAGACCATGATTATAATGAAGCTGACTCCGGTAGAAGGAACGCTGGTCGGGGGCGAGAAGAAAGTGGTGGAGAAAGGAATCCCCCACTAAGAGAAAATAGGCCTACGAGCCAAAATGCTGGGGGGCAGCCTAGGCAACCCAACATCTTGGATCAGTTGGGTGCCAGTGAGCACAGGCGCAGAGATGATGACTTAAGGGACGTGCTCAATGACAGGCGCGAAAGGAAAGATGAGTACGCCCCTCCGGCACCAGTCGCCCCAGCGATTCCAGACGCCGTACAAGCCCAGATTGATGCACTAAACCAGATTGTCCAGCAGCTGGTGGGAAGCCGAACATCCAGCAAAGGATAGCTGTGGCGAAAACCCCCAGCAAATTCAAGATGTCAGTATTACCAAACTTCGATGGGTACGGGGACCTAGTATCTCATGTCAATAAGTTCGAGATACAAATGGACATCCAAAAGGTGTCGGATGATGCCTGCTGCAGGATCTTTCCGGCCACCCTATCTGACACTGCCCAGGAGTGGTTTTTTAAATTCCCTCCTGCTAGCATAGTATCATGGGAAATGTTCGTGAGGGAATTCTACGGACAATTCTACGCTGGTTGTGTGTACCTGATTGAGGCCAATCAGCTGGTCGAGATACGTGAGAAGGAGGGAGAATCCTTAAAGGAATATGTCCAGCGCTTCATGCGAGCACCTGCTGGAGCTAAAACTGTTGGAGATGAAGGGAAAATGATGGCCCTTACTGTTGGAGTAAGACGCCATTCTCCCCTCTGGAATAGCTTAAGAAAGAATGGGGTGAAGAGTACCCAGGAGTTTCTTGATCAAGCAAATCGATACATTAAGCTCGAAGATGCGATTGCCAACGAGGGGAAATCGCCTGCGAAAGACAAGGGACCAAAAGAAGATCCCACTAAAGCTCCCAATGAGTCAGATAAACCCAATGACAACGGCAAAGGCAACGGGAACAGTAAAAATGGTGGAAAAAGGGCAAACACTGAACCATCAACGTCCAAAAATAAACGCCCTAAAGGCAACAGATACGAGCCAAGGTTCACCAACTACACGGCCCTTGTCGAGAGCAGAGCAGAGGTTTACTAGGCGACCAGCACCAATGTCCCTTACAAGTGACCAACGCCAATAAGGAAAGATATCTCCAAGAGAGATACAACAAAGTTATGTCGTTTCCACAACGACTATGGCCATGACACTAATGAGTGTAACTAGCTGAAAGACGAGATTGAGTACCTTATTAGACAGGGGCACCTAAGGAGATACGTACGAGCCACTGGAGGTTCTCAGCAAGAGGCTCAAGGAGGCAACAAGCAGGCGTCTGTACGCCAACGCTTACCACCTTTACAGCCAGTTCCTATGGCAGGTACGCTGTTAACCATCTGTGGTAGCCCACACATTGCAGGAGATAGTGGGAATGCGAGAGAATGATACACTCGGACTTTAAGCCACAACTAGGACATCGAGATGCTGAATGTGGAGGAACGAACGCCCAAGAAGGCTCGAATAGAGGAAGAACTAATAACTTTCTCTGAGATTGATGCTTAGCATGTCCGATTTGTTAGGGTTTTATGCCCTAACTAAAACCCAAATTCTTTGTAATCTCATTTTATTATCAATAAAAGAATAGAAATCATTTTTGACTTGGTTAATCACTTTTCTCACATGTTTTATTTTCATGATTATTTTTTTAATATAAACTTCTATTAAAATCCCGAGCATATAGCTAATCTTATTTATAATGACGTAATCACAATGGAATATAAATATGATTATATGTTCAAAATAAGTTAGTCCTATAATTAGTCAGTGCACAGGATTTACAGTGACTTGCCAATCTACGATATGATCTACTTACACATTACAGTGTTATGTTCTTTCCAGAACATTAGCAAAGTAGATAAGATCGAATGTATTTGTTACATCGGACAGGACCGATATTGACAGTTGATAAGATAAGTAAACATATCGTTATTATCTATTCTAGTAATATCATATAGTTGACCATAAGTCAATTCAATCTCAATTCTGAGTGGTTAGTATTCTAACTAATTGTATTATTTGAGTTCTTTGACTTGTTCGTTACCAGCTTACCCTATGGACTAGCCCATACTTACATCTTGGGAACTCGGTAGTTTAATTGAGTGGGAGTGTTAATCATAGATATGAGCATCTATAGTTTTTGATGAAGAAGTGAAACGATGGTTTCCTTTTAGTTTGGTTCAAGGTGTTAAATGATAGAGATCTCATTTCAGTAATTAAATTAGTTTACTGAAATATCATTTACAAGGAACTAAGTGTTTTAAGGATAAAATACAACGAGGGGTAAAACAATATTTTAGTCCTATCTCATTGTAGACCGTCTATAGAGGATTGAGTGACAATTATAGTTGTAACAATGGATAATTAATAGCGTATCTATATTTGTTATAGAGCGTTGTATGAATTCAAGAGTGCAATTCCGAGTCTTTAGTGGAGTCACGAGGAATTAATAAGTTAGTAAATTTATTTGTTAGATTTATGATAACTTATTGGAGCTTGATTTCATAGGCCCATGGTCCCCATTTTACCTTGGATAAAATCATCTAGATAGTCTCAATTAATTACAATGAGGGATAAAACGGTATTTTAGTCCTGTCTCATTGTAGACCGTCTATAGAGGATTGAGTGACAATTATAGTTGTAACAATGGATAATTAATAGCGTATCTATATTTGTTATAGAGTGTTCTATGAATTCAAGAGTGCAATTCCGAGTCTATAGTGGAGTCACGAGGAATTAATAAGTTAGTAAATTTATTTGTTAGATTTATGATAACTTATTGGAGCTTGATTTCATAGGCCCATGGTCCCCATTGTACCTTGGATAAAATCATCTAGATAGTCTCAATTAATTGGTTTAATTATCAATTAGAATTATCAAATTTGACCAGGTCAATTTTGGATAGTTTCACAGAGTTGTGTAATTTTGAGAAGAAAAAAGAAATTATGACAGATTTATTAATTAAGATAAATTGGTATCTAAATTAATAAATAAGTTTAAATAAGTTTCAAATTATAAATAATTAATTTGATAAAAGATTTAAATAATTATTTAATTAATTAAATTAATAGAAAATAATACAGGCATTGATTTTAAGTCCAATGGGCTTATAATCAAATGAGAAATTTCATGGGCCTAAAGCCCATGATAATTTTGACCTAGGGCTTTAAAATAGCTATTATTTTATTGATTTTTTAATTAAATCAAATGGCCCAATTGATTCTATAAAAGGAGTGCTTAGAGAGAAGTTATCAAAAAAATATTTCTGAGACGACAGATAAATTTAATCACTGGTTTTCTGATAGTTTTAGATCTCTCTAAACACAAGTCATTTTCTAAGCCTCTTTGATTATTTTCTCTTCTTCTTCTCTATATCTATCTCATGTGTTGAGAATTGCCCACACTAGTCTAGGTGATTCTAAGGATATATTGGAAGGCTGTGAAGAAAATAGAAGATTGGTTCAGTTTCTTGATAATACTCTGCGACAAAGAGGATACAAGAGTTAGAGAAACTGAAGGAATGACTCTTTAATTCCGCTGCGTATACTGTAAGTATTCTATTCTTTGTTTCTCTTTGAATTCAATTTTAGAAACATGTTTTAGGCTATCTCGTATTAATTTGTTTAATATTAGATATACATGAAAATAAATAAAGATCATGTATAAGCTAATCTAACAACTGGCCTCAGAGCCTTTGATAATCTTTATTTTCATGCATGAACATGTTTAAAATTGGATTATTTGATTTGTTTGAATAATTGGATGGATTTTCATGTGATTTATGAAGCATATTGATTTTATGTGATTTTTAGCAATTTTTTAGGTTATTTTGTTGTGTTTTCTATGTTATTAATTTTATATATGCTTTATTTTGTGTAAAACATATTAAAATTTAATTAGAAAATGGTTTTGGTTTGAAAAATTGCACACAAAAAAAAATTCGAAATTTTTTGCCTGGCTGCCATGCGCGTGCACGCACCCGTGTCACCTGCGTCACTCGCGCGCGCCACCACACGCACGCGATGAATAGTACTGTACGCCCTGGTTTTCCCACGGGCTGATTAGCAAGCCGAGCTGCTGACTAATCGTAGTTATCTCATGAACTCCCCTGAAATCGGAGCTTCTGTCATTAGCTCGAGGAAGCCCAAAGGGCTCGCCTCCATTGTCCAAGACTGGAGCAGGCCCTCTGAAGGCCGAAGGTCGAGTCCAGCATGAAGCTCGCGGTACGAGCTGAACATGGAGCTATGACCCCTTGAGAAGTAAACACACGCAAGGTAAACGTGCATATATCAGGCATCACGTGTCTGATATCCCCCTGACTTCTCGGACACGCAGCAGGAACGTGCGTGTTTAGACACCCACGGTGGGGTTGGGTCGTGCGTCCCATTACTTCCTTACCTATTGATTTGACCATACTTATGTGTCAGGTTTAGGAATTAATCATGAATGTCACAGAATTGATACGACAAGTAAGAAGGTCACGGGATGACCTCCCTACCAACTTCCAGGTGTCTTCTCCTATAAATATGGAGACCCTGGGAGTTGATAGGGGTTGGAAAAATAATCCCTTGTAAGAAATACTTTGTAACCAAATACTCAGTATAGATCAATAATATCGACTAGTGGAGTAGAAGGATTTTTAACATTCGAACCACTTAAAAACCGTGTCTTGAGTCACCCCTTTCGTCCCCTAAGATCATACATCTATTTCGGTTCACATTTAGCACTAATCCTTTTCTCTCATTCTCTTAATTACCTGTTGGCGAAGAACCGCGTCAACAGTTTGGTGCTTTCATTGAGAGCAAGTTCGATTAGTGCTGCTGCAAACATCCAACTATGGTGACTACTCGATCCAGGCATGGCAACGAGACAGAACAACATGATGGGCAGGAGGCTCATCATACTACCATCCCTGATGAACAAATTCCTGAAGTCCAGCAGCGGCCAGGAAAACAGCTGGCGGGCCAAGATGATACGGTAGTTCGGTGCCTCAGCCACCTAATCCAAACCCATGCTATTATACTGCGGTGGAGATGGAGAACGCTCAACTGAGGAGCCAGTTAGCAATGGCCAGCCAGCAAATCAAGGATATTCTGGCCCGACTACCCCCTCTCACAACCGACGTTAACGTTGGAGAGAGGCAAGGTGAGGCTCCTAAGTCTCGCCAGGGTAACTTGTCCAGGTATAGCCGGTCGGATAGACTTCTAGCAGCCAACTCCACCCCTTCATCACACCATCGAGAGGCAGACTTCGGGGAAGTGCCTAGGACTAGACAACAACAATACAACCGTTCGGTTAGGACGTCAACTCCTAGCTCTCAGCCATCCTCGAGGACGCCTAGGGGAGCTCGAGGAAATTCCCGAAGAAGATCCGGGGAGGGCTCGCAACGACAGCCCATCCCCGACGACCATCCTGTGCCTCATCCAGATCGCCCGGCGCAGGACCAGCAGGCTGGCAGGGCCGAAAGGCCCCCACCAAACTTGATCCGTCCAGACGGAACTAGGATCGCCTCTCCAGTCAGGCATCCTCCATCTCTGATCAGATATCTGTCTCCTCCTCGGCCCGTCTGGGACGTCCCAGCTTATGGGAGTAGTAGGAGAAACCCACCGTCTGTTGGACCGTCCCGGCCTAGCAGGGCGCTAGGGGAAAACTCGGGTCGTCACCACCGAAGGCGGACTCCAAGCCTATCCAGCAGGAGCCACTGGACCGGCAGTCGCCGGAGTGATCTCTCTGGGGGAGACCTGCGTCAGCGGTTAAGTTCGGCGCAAAGTCACCAGAGAACCTAGGGAGGTGACCTGCGAGATCGCCTCAACCCTCACAGAGAAGACCGAGCTGGAAGTGGTGGCCAGGCTCGTTCAGGGGGGGTCCTGTCCGAAATACGCAACGGAGGGAATGTCCCAAATAACCTATCTCAAGATAGGAGGGGCAATAACCCACCAAATGTGTATAATGGATCCGAAGCTGTTAAACAGCCCCGGAATAACCAAGGACATTAGGACCAAACCCTCAAGCGCCTGACCCAGATGGAGGAGCTGATGAGGAAACTTTTATCAGAAAAAGAAAAAGACGAATATGATTCAGGGGACGAGATGGAACTCTTCGCCCCCAGCATAGCAGCGATGGCATACCCGTCTGGTTTCCGTATGCCTCACCTGTCAAAGTTCAACGGGGACGAAGACCCCTCGGACCATTTAGGGATGTTCAACACCCTAATGATGGCCCATAACATTGGCCCGGAGCTGAGATGCTTGATCTTCCCCTCCACGCTGAATGGACCCTCCAGACAGTGGTTCAAGCAAAGTAAAAGACAGTCAATCAGCTCCTGGAAGGCCTTCTCAGCCGACTTCAAAAGAGCATTCCGAGCCTCTTAGGCCGCCCGTGTTCAGGCCGACCTGAGCAGATTCGCAAACGTTGCCGCTCGAGCTAGAGATGCGGATGATAGCTCTAAGCTCATGGCCATGAGAACCGGAATCCTTGTCGGAGGAGACCTATGGAAGGATATACAGAGGAAGGGAGTCAGCTCAGTCAACGAATTCCTTAACAGGGCCCAAGAGTGGATAAACTTGGAAGAAGCCGAGGCCTCAGCTGTGGGAACCAGCCAGGTTCCCGATCAGCCTGCGGGGATAGGGGCGGAGGTTGCGGCAACGACCCCGAACGTCGCACAGAGCAACCAGCCCGATGGAGGCAAGAGAAAGGGCAATGGCGAAAACAGTCAGCACGGCCAAAAGAAGAATAAGTCCGTAGATAAGTTTAAGCCCATCTTCACGACATATACCGAGCTCACTCAGTCCTGAGAGAGTATCTTCTTGGCCAACTCTACTCGGGTCCCCTGGAAGAGGCCGGAGCCATTGAAGCACCACAAGGGAAAGAGAGACACTTCCAAATTTTGTCGTTTTCATAACGATGTGGGCCACAATACCGACGATTGTAGGCATTTAAAAGATGAGATTGAAACTCTCATCCGAGCCAGTCCCTTGGCGCAATACTCGCGGAACCGGGTCCCAGCGAGTCGGCCTACTCCAGAGGTCCCAGCCAGTCAGCCCGGGTCTCGGGTAGATCAGGACGTCCTTCCTCCTGTGGTCGGAGGAGAGATATCCACCATATCGGGAGGTCCACACATGGCTGGCATAAGCCGAGGCGCCCAGAAGAGATATGTGAATGAACTAAAGGCTCATAACGGAGTGGAGTTCGTCCCGGAGCAGCGTCAGTCAAAACAGCAGCGATTGGAAAGACAACCGATCATTTTCACGGAGGAAGATGCAGGCCATGTCCAGTTCCCTCACAATGATCCCTTGGTTGTAGCAGTCCAGCTCGCCAACCGGAGAGTGGGAAGGGTGCTAATAGACAACGGGATTTCGGTGAACCTTTTATTCCGATCCACTTTAGAGAAGATGGGTCTGATTGTCGCCGATCTAAAGGCAACCTCCATGATGCTGTATGGTTTTTCGGGAGAAGGATCAGCAGCGATAGGGACGATCGAGCTGGTGATAACCCTAGGAGAAGAATCTCGAACAGTATCCAAACTACTCGAGTTCGTGGTCATAGACTGCTCCGCTGCTTACAATGCCATTTTGGGCCGACCCACGCTCATAGCTTTCGAGGCCATCACTTCCATCCAACACCTCGCCATGAAGTTCCCCACCTCGACGGGAATCTGCACAATCCAGGGCAATCAGCTCGCTGCCAGGGAATGCTACAGCATTTCCATGAAGGGAAAATCTAAACCCGGGCAACTGGCTATGGCCATCCTGAGTGAAGAGGAATCCCAGGAACCCTTGGCGGCTCCTGAGATTGAAAAACCTCAAAACGCCAAAGGGGAAAATGTCACCTTGGGCGAGGACATTGACCCCTGGGTAGGCGAAGGCAGATCCGAGCTCCAGGCTATTGAGGAACTCGAGGAGGTGAACCTTGATCCACAAAATCCATCACGAATGGTCAAGCTCGGAAAAAACCTCTGTAGCAAGAGGAAGATGGAGCTGATTGCGTTTCTGCAGGCTAACTTAGATGTATTTGCCTGGTCCCACGAGGACATGGTGGGAATTAGCCCGAGTGTCATCATGCACACGCTCCATCTGGACAAAAGTGTTCTTGCCAAGTCTCAGAAGCAAAGACGTTTAGGAACAACCCGAGCTGAAGCCCTAGAACAAGAGGTGGCCCGACTCAAAAAATGTGGCTTTATCCGTGAAGCCAAGTTTCCGATTTGGGTCGCCAACCCCGTGCTAGTTCCAAAGCCCAACGGGAAGTGGCGAACCTGCATTAACTTCTCCGATCTGAATAAAGCCTGCCCCAAGGATTGTTTTCCATTGCCAAGGATCGATCAGCTGGTGGATGCCACGGCGGGGTACGAGCTCATGTCCTTTATGGATGCGTACTTGGGCTACAATCAGATCGCGATGAATCCGGCGGACCAGGAACACACCAGCTTCATGACCCCGACTAATGTCTATTGCTACAAGGTCATGCCTTTCGGTCTGAAGAACGCCGGAGCTACCTACCAAAGATTAGTAAACAGAATGTTCGCGGACCAGATCGAGAAGAACATGGAAGTGTACGTTGATGAAATGCTAGTCAAGTCAAAGACTGCCGACAACCATGTTTCCGACCTGGAAGAGTGTTTTAAGATATTACGAGAATACGACATGAGGCTCAATCCCCAGAAATACTCTTTTGGAGTCGCATCAGGAAAGTTCCTGGGGTTCATAGTCAATACCCGAGGAATCGAGGCAAACCCCGGCAAGATCAGGTCACTGCTCGAGCTTCCTTTGCCCAGATCGCGGAAAGATGTCCAGGGCTTAACAGGAAGAGTGGCGGCGCTGAACCAGTTTATTTCCAAGTCAACCGATAAGTGTTTGCTCTTCTACAACCTGCTTCGAGGAAACAAGAAGTTTGAATGGATAGTAGAGTGCGAAAGCGCATTCCTCGACCTGAAGGCGCATCTGGCTGAACCACCTGTGCTATCCAAGCCCAAGGCAGGCGAGCCTCTTTTTCTCTACCTAGCTGTCACTGAGGGTGCAGCTAGTGCCGTACTGGTACGAGAAGAGGACCAAGCTCAGAAGCCAGTCTACTACATCAGCAAGAGACTTCTCGGGGCAGAATCACAATACCCACTGATGGAAAAATTGGCGTTTTGCCTGATCACGGCCTCGTGAAAGGTCAGGCCGTTCTTCCAATCCCACTTAGTGCACGTCATGACCGATCAGCCTCTAAGGCAGATTCTGCAAAAACCTGAAGCATCTGGACGTTTGTTAAAATGGGCGGTCGAGCTCAGTCAGTTCGAGATTTTCTAGAACCCACGAACTACTGTAAAAAGTCAGGCCCTCACCGATTTCGTGGCAGAATGCACGGGATTCCAGGAGAATCCAGCGGAGGACTCATCTCAGCTCACCTCGCCCCAATCGTTGTGGAAGATCTTTGTAGATGGTTCATCCAAAGAGAACAGCTCCGGGGCCAGAATCATTCTGATATCCCCCGAGGGACATAGATTCCACTCGGCGCTAAGGTTCGGGTTCAAGGCCTCCAACAACAAGGCGGAATACGAAGCTTTGCTGGCCGGCCTAAAGATAGCCAGGGAGTTAAAGGCGAGCTCCGTCCAGTGCTTCAGTGACTCCTAGCTCGTGGTGAACCAGGTCCTGGGCGAGTATCAGGCACGGGGATCCAAGATGGCCGCCTATCTGGCAAATGTAAAAGCTGAGCTGTCCATATTTGAGCGAGGATCGATCGAACAGATACCTTGGGAGCAGAACACTAATGCAGATGCTCTTGCCAAGCTCGCCACTTCGGGAGAGACGGAGACCTTGGGATTGGTGCCGATAGAATTCTTGGAACAACCAAGTATAGAAGGAGATCGGGTGGAGGTCGAAATGATTGACGCTAGGCCGACCTGGATGACCCCCATTCTTGAGTATCTCGTCGAGGGCACGCTGCCTGAAGGACGTAACGACGCACGACAAATCTTGTATCAAGCTCTGAGATATACGCTGGTCGATGGGGTGTTGTACCGACGTGGGCATTCCCTACCTCTATTCCGGTGCGTTCATCCGAATGAAGCAAAGGCCATCCTGCAGGAAGTTCACGAAGGATTCTGCGGAGACCACACTGGGGGGCAGAGCCTGGCCTTAAAAGTTCTCAGGCAAGGGTATTACTGGCCGACCCTGTCCAAAGACTCGATCTCATACATGAAGAGGTGCGACAAGTGCCAGCGATTCATTGCGGTTACCCGAGCTCCTCCAGTCGAGCTAAAAATGATCTCGACCCCTTGGCCGTTTGCCGTTTGGGGAATAGACTTAGCAGGCGCCCTGCCCACTGGAAAGGGCGGGGTCCGTTACGCCGTGGTAGCCATCGACTACTTTACCAAGTGGGCTGAGGCAGAGCTGTTGGAAACAATCACGTCCAAAAATGTGCTTGACTTCGTGGTTAAAAGCATCATCTGTCGCTTTGGCCTGCCCAAGAAGATCGTTTCCGATAACGGCACTCAGTTCGACAGCGACCTGTTCACCGAGTTCTGTGACAGACATGGGATTGTGAAAAGTTTCTCCTTCGTGGCCTATCCTTAGGCTAATGGCCATGTCGAAGCTGTCAACAAGACCTTAAAGGCGAGCCTCAAGGAAAGATTAAACGAAGCAAAGGGGGTCTGGCCAGAACAGCTCCCCCAGGTCCTATGGGCATACCGGACCTCGCATCGAACTCCTACGGGTCATACTCCCTTTTCTTTATCTTTTGGGAGTGAGGCAGTCCTCCCCGTGGAGATAAAGGTTCTTTCGCATAGAGTCCAATCTTACGACCAAGATCGAAACCACGAGTTCTTGTGCCATTCCCTCGATCTGGTTGAGGAAAGGCGGGAGGATTCGCAACTTCAGCTCGCCCATTATCAGCAGAAAATCGCCCGCTACTTCGACACCAAGGTTTAAAAAACGCACCTTTAGCGTAGGCGACTTGGTCCTAAGAAGAGTTTTCCTCACCGGAAAAAGATCCCAAAGACGGAGTTTTGGGACCGAACTGGGAAGGACCATACCAGGTCATCGAAGTCATCAAGGAGGGAACTTATAAGCTAGCTCGACTTGATGGAGGGGCGGTCCCGCGAGCTTGGAACGCCGTCCACTTAAAAAGATATTACCAATGATTTACTTGTGAGGCCTGGAAGGCCACTTCTTATGTATTAATGAAAATCAACTTTTTATGCATATTTGCAAGTGTAATATAAAGTAACCACGAAAGACCCTTTCCCAGTTACTTGGGGGGCACATGGTACCTGGATATAACCAGGTCTCCTTAACGACTTAGATGTTGATTCTTATCGATTGACCGTGGTTTTCTCAAAAACGCGAGATATTGATAAGGGTTAACACTAACTAAGTCCTATCCTGGTTTTAACCGGGTCATAAAACTTAGAAGTTGATTTAAATCTATTGATCGTTGTTCTTATTAAAGAGCTCGAGATATGGATAAAAGTTAACACGAACTAAGTTTTTCAAATTAAGTTCCTGGTTTTAACCGGGTCATAAAACTTAGAAGTTGATTTAAATCTATTTGATCGTTGTTCTTATTAAAGAGCTCGAGATATGGATAAAAGTTAACACGAACTAAGTTTTTCAAATTAAGTTCCTGGTTTTAACCGGGTCATAACACTTAGAAGTTGATTTAAATCTATTAGATCGTTGTTCTTATTAAAGAGCTCGAGATATGGATAAAAGTTAACACGAACTAAGTTTTTCAAATTAAGTTCATGGTTTTAACCGGGTCATAAAACTTAGAAGTTGATTTAAATCTATTGATCGTTGTTCTTATTAAAGAGCTCGAGATATGGATAAAAGTTAACATGAACTAAGTTTTTCAAATTAAGTTCTTGGTTTTAACCGGGTCATAAAACTTAGAAGTTGATTTAAATCTATTGATCGTTGTTCTTATTAAAGAGCTCGAGATATGGATAAAAGTTAACACGAACTAAGTTTTTCAAATTAAGTTCCTGGTTTTAACCGGGTCATAAAACTTAGAAGTTGATTTAAATCTACTGATCGTTGTTCTTATTAAAGAACTCGAGATATGGATAAAAATTAACACGAACTAAGTTTTTCAATAAATTATAACCGAAATGCTTAAAAGCATAAAAGAGCATAAATTAAAAATGTTAAAGCAAATTGTCTCGAGGTGAAAACACCTCATGCGAAGGTTACAAAAAAAAATATACTTAAAAATGTTTAAGGGCCACAGGGAAAGAACGCTCTAAGCTTTGTCAGATGGCCCCTTGGAGGTCGCTGTCTCACCTTGCTCCACCGCGCCAGAGGCTTCCCCAGTCTCCGAAGGCGGTGCCTCTTTCTCAAGGCGAGCTTGGAATTTAACCAGCAAGCGCGCCCAAAGGCTCGGTTCCATGAACGAGAAGTCCGCCTCCGGATTGTAAGCCCAGCAATGATAGAACAGATCTTGCATGGACTGCTCCGAAGTGTTCCGTTCGGCCTCTAGGGCGACCTGGGCGGTCTGGATCTCAGTCTTCGCAGCCTCAAGATCCGCCCGCGAGGTGGCAAAGGAGGTTTCAAGCTCCTGGACCTTCGAGAGGGCTTTCTCTAGCTTGGCCTTCGCGGTCGCCAAGGAATCTTCAGTCGCCTTAGCCTCCCGAAGGGAGGCCTGGTGCTCGGTCCTCATATCCTCAAGCTGAGTTTTGGTCCTGAAGATGCTCCGGTGTAAGGCGACAACGCTCTGCAAAGACAAAGAGACAATTGCCTTAGGAACAAGCAGAGCAAAGAAAAAAAAAAAAAACAACACAAGTCTAGGTTGGCTTACTGTCATGGCCATGCCCATTGAAGATTCCAGCACGTCCACCGGGCTCATGGTCTCGATGGCCTGGAGCTCCTTCTCGGTGAACTTGTATGTATGGCTGACGGCGTAGTTCGCCGACTCATACACCGTCCCCCGGAAGGCCTTTGGGATCTTCTCCAGGTCCTGAGGGTTGACTGGGATGCGCACATCGGAGACCGCCACGACCGGAGTCCCGATCTCCGTTCCTCCGTCCTGAATGGTGGTTGGAGCTCGCGGAGGTGGGGGAGGCATTTGGCCTGCTCCTGCAGCAGGAAGAATTGCTCCTGTGTCCTGGGCAGACGGGGTTTTCTCCTTCTCCTTTGCCGGAGACTTGGTGGAGGTCCCAGCGGCGTTCCTGGACCCCCGGAGCCTTTTTAGTCTTGGTCCGGCCGAGGGGTTTCCCCCGAAGACCGCGCCTCGCAAGCTATCCTCGGGCTGAGACATTTCTTTTGTCAAAACAAAAACATGGTTAGTACAAGTTAACAACCATACAGACAAGGATAAAGGGTTAAAAATAAAAAGTGTGTGAATACTAAGGGAGCTCTACCCCCCGAACTGGAAGAACCTAAGACGATTATTTCCCGAACTGGTGCAAGTTCTAGGTCCGGTTCTGACTCAGGGCTAGATTCTTCTACATACTGCCTAAGCCCCGGAGCATAGATACCCCTCTGGAGTGATGGCCATGTGCGTAGGTTGGTCCCATACTCCTCGAATAGGATCGACCTAAAGGCTAAGGTGTTATCTACTACTACGGTACCCCTAGGCCGGCTCTCTTGGTGATCCAGCACGAGCCAGTCGACACAATGGAGCAGGAGTGTGTTCAGGTCCGGATCGCTTCGGTGACGATGGACGAGCTGCCTAGGATTGAACCTAGCCAGCCGGGGCTCTGCAGTGGCCCTATCTAGACTCCTAAACATGTGAGGGTTACCTTGGCCAGAAGGACCCGCGGCTGCTCCGGATTGGATCCTCTCCTCGCCCATCCTCTGGGCGACCTCCAAGGTCCTCTTCCTGCTCCTCACGAGCGGAACTTCGTCGCCCTCGTCCTCCTCGTCTTCATCCCTCGCGACCTCCTCCACGATGATAGGTCTGGTGTCCCGAGCTGGAGGTGGCCCCCGGGGCCTCTTTAGGTTCAGGGTCTGATTTGGAAAAATCAACTTGCAGAACACCATTGTCTCGTCCGTCACGAGCGTGCGATAATCCTTCTCACTGGGGGCAAGCCCGCCAGCGTGTCATATTGGCCCCCGAGGGTCACAGACTTCTCTGTCCTCGCGAAGATGGCTGCAAGATTAGTTTGAGTCAGAATGGAGTACGGGAGGAGCTAAAATAACACTTAAGAGGCGAGCTAAGGACGGAAGAAACTTACGAGGACGATTGAAATAGTCATGCTCGTAGTTCCGGAAACCAGTTGACATGAAGAACTGGTCCTTAAAGTCATTAGGGTGGCTGGGCAGCTCGATGACCGCCGCCGTATTGGGAAACTGGGTTAAATAGTAGAACCCGTCACCTCGCCCCCGCTGGTCCGGGCTGGCTTTGAGGAAAAAGAAGTATAAAATGTCTGCAGGAGTGGGGACCTCCCACTCGTGCTTCTGGAACAAGTACCTCAACCCTGCCAGCAGACGGTAGGAATTGGGGGGGAGATGAAATGGGGCCAACCCCACATAATTAAGGAAATCCGCAAAGTACTGATCCAATGGAAGGAAGGCCCCTGCCTTAAAGTGTTCATCGCTCCAGGCCGCGAACGACTCGTCGAGCGGCGAACAGCTCCGCTCACCCTCCGCAGCAGGTCGGGCCACCACAGACGCTTTCCCCAGGGCGATATTGTGGGAAAGGAAGATTTTGTTAATCTTTGCCTGGTCGGTTATCTTCGAGACAATCCTTTCCGCCTCAAAGAAGGCATCAGGGGTCAGCTCGACCTCCTTCTCCACTATCGGCCCGAAGCGGGGGATCGGGGAGCTGGGCATCGCCGCCTTCCCTTTGTCCTGTTGGGAGGCCGAGCTGCTGACGTTCTTCTACGGGAGATTTCTCTTTGGAGCCATCTGGTCGCCTAACGAACAAAAGAAAACATTTCAGAAAAAGGCGACCCAAGCACGAGGAAAAAGCAATTATTATTTGCATGAGCTGAGGTAAGCCCAGCCCGTGGAGAGTGGGACCACGCGGTTCGATGAACACGCGCTTGTGCTCCCAACCGATCCCTGATTACTCGGGATTCGTGTGTCAAGAGGGTCAGGATAGAATTTGCCTTGGGGGGAAAGGTTCAATAGGCAGGAAATTGCAAAACCGCTTATGAGGCGTGTTCCCTAAGCTACCCGGTTTTGCACCCAAAATTCCCAAAACTCCTACCCATAAATTTTCCCCAGAAAAAGCATCCTGAAACCCTTGCTCTAAAGCGATTTTCTACAACAAATATGCTAAGACCTAAAAAAGGCTGTCACCCTCCATATCCACAAAACTCAGCAAACCCTTGCATGCAACTACAGTAAATTTTTTTACCTAAGCTACAGTAACATATTTTCAAAACATAGAGGGTCATGAAACTTACAGTGTATGGCTGGGAGGTAGACGAAGGTGTTGCGTTGGTAAGAGCTTCGTCGGTGTAAAGGCTTCCAAAGCTTCGGAGAAGTCCGTGCGCCTAAGCTTCTTGAACGCTGAAAGTAGCAGTAACGGGATCAAGGGTTTTGTTCTTCTGGAGATATAGAGAGAAGAAGAAGAGGAACTTGAAGCTTGAAATTTTTTGAATGAAAGGGTGGCCCATGCGTAGGGTGGCCACCCCCTTTTATATGCGTAAAGGGTCACGTATAGAGGGCCGCTGGATGGCCCTGATGGGGGATCCGAGGCCCTCCACTCGAAATATGAAACGACGGTTGGGCATGGGCTAGACCATTAAATGCGGTTCTCGTAAGACGTACCGTCGCCACCCACGATGTTCCACGTATCAGACGCTTGCATAAAAGGTGGAATGCGAAGAGTTCATGGGGAAGTCCAAAATCCCCTACTGTGGTCTTATATACGACGTGGTATACCACGAGCAGAAGCTTGGGGGGCAGATGTACGCCCTGGTTTTCCCACGGGCTGATTAGCAAGCCGAGCTGCTGACTAATCGTAGTTATCTCATGAACTCCCCTGAAACCGGAGCTTCTGTCATTAGCTCGAGGAAGCCCAAAGGGCTCACCTCCATTGTCCAAGACTGGAGCAGGCCCTCTGAAGGCCGAAGGTCGAGTCCAGCATGAAGCTCGTGGTACGAGCTGAACATGGAGCTATGACCCCTTGAGAAGTAAACACACGCAAGGTAAACGTGCATATATCAGGCATCACGTGTCTGATATCCCCCTGACTTCTCGGACACGCAGCAGGAACGTGCGTGTTCAGACACCCACGGTGGGGTTGGGCCGTGCAGCCCATTACTTCCTTACCTATTGATTTGACCATACTTATGTGTCAGGTTTAGGAATTAATCATGAATGTCACAGAATTGATACGACAAGTAAGAAGGTCACGGGATGACCTCCCTACCAACTTCCAGGTGCCTTCTCCTATAAATATGGAGACCCTGGGAGTTGATAGGGGTTGGAAAAATAATCCCTTGTAAGAAATACTTTGTAACCAAATACTCAGTATATATCAATAATATCGACTAGTGGAGTAGAAGGATTTTTAACCTTCGAACCACTTAAAAACCGTGTCTTGAGTCACCCCTTTCGTCCCCTAAGATCATACATCTATTTTGGTTCACATTTAGCACTAATCATTTTCTCTCATTCTCTTAATTACCTGTTGGCGAAGAACCGCGTCAACAAGTACCGCGGATACTATTCATCCATTTTTTAAAAAAAAAATTAAAGAAAATTAAAATTGTTGAAATTTATTATTTATAATCAAAACCAAAAATATCTTTTTTGTTTTATCATTTAAAATTATTTTTTTAAAATAAGATATTTGTGTTAGTTGAGATTTAAATAATTAGATATTTTCTTCAAATATTCAAATTCAAATTTAAAAATAGACTATCAATTTAATTTTAAATCTTTTAATATATTAAAATATTAGAATTATGATACAAATATTTGAGATATTTTCATTTAAATTCTTGATTTTTTTTATTAAATCTTTATTTGAAAATTAAATATCTTTTTATTCTATAGTTTTTAATATTTAAATTATTTGAAATTTGAATATTGTTAGTTAGATATTTTTATAGATATTTAAATTTCATTAACTGTTTTGAGATATTTTAGGGTTGTTAGAATTATTTATATATATATATATTTTGGGGTTTTTTCATTAATATTTCTATAACTAAGTTTTTTTTTTCATTTATATGGTAATTTAAACTTTTTTTGCAATAATATATATATTTAAAAAAAAAATTCAAGATTACGACTTAGCTTAGAAAACTATTTTGCTATTATCTATTTTCTCACTTATAAATTAATTACTATATAGGATATATATATATATAAATATATATATATATTAATCTCAAATTATATTTTTTTCATTAATTCTCAAGTCGAAGCAAAGTTGATTGTCGTATACACTATACACTATTTTAGTCATATATATATACATATATACAAAATATTAAAAGCTAGGTTGTATTGTACTTTATGAATTATACTGCATTTGTTAACCATTCAACTACTACATATACCAAATTCATCTATTTTTGTCTTTCTTTATATATATTTTGAATTATTTATATGCGGTACTTGTAAAAGCATATAAACAAATACTATATGTAGAAAAAAGTAGCAACTCATCACTTCATTACAAAAACACAACTTCCATTATTATTTTATTTTTAAAAAACTCTGTTTTGAGAGACTAAAACAGAGAAGTTTTATGGGTTTCTTAACAAGTTGCTTAAATAGTTTTATGAGTTGCTTAATTAGTTTTATAAGTTGCTTAAAATATTGCTTTATGGATATAATAGCACAAGTTATTTTATGGCTTGCTTAACAAGTTTTATAAGTTGTTTAACATGTTGTTTAAGGAGTTCTACAGATTCCTTAGAGTTTTACGAGTTGCTTTATAGGTTGCTTAACGAGTTGCTTAAAGAGTTGTATGAGTTGCTTATGTAATTTTATAAGTTGTTTAACATGTTGCTTTATGAGTTGCTTAACAACAAGTTGCTTAAGGAGTTTTATAGACTGGTTAAGGAGTTTTACAGGTTGCTTTATAGGTTGTTTAAGTAATTTTATAAGTTGCTCAATATGTTGTTTTATTGGTTTCTTAATGAGTTGTTTGAAGAGTTTTATGGATTGTTTATGTAGTTTTATAAGTTGCTTAACATGTTGATTTATTAGTTGCTTAATAAGTTGCTTAAGGAGTTTTATAAACTGTTTAACATGTTGCTTAAAAGAGTTTTATGATTTCTTAAGGAATTTTACGAGTTTCTTATGCAATTTTATAAGTTGCTTAACATATTTATTGAGTTGGTTAAGGAGTTTCATGGATTGCTTAACAAGTTGTTTTAAGAGTTTTATGAGTTTCTTAAGGAGTTTTATGAGTTGTGTTTATGGACTGCTTATAAGTTTTATGGGATATTTTATAGGTTGTTAAATATTTTTTAAGGTTAATTTGGTTGTTTATCCAAATTTATTTGGTTGCATTAACAAATTAATTAAGTTGTTTTTTATAATAATTTAGAAATTATCAAAGAAATACATTAAATTTTTGAAAAATCATAAAAAGAATTAGACTTAAAAAAAATAAAACATCAATAATACACCATTTGTCTCTCAAGTAGAAGCACATTGTCTTTTGCAGTTGTCATGTGATTAGCTAAGAGAGCAATAGTAGCACAAACAAGCAATCTTCTCATTGACAAGCCAAGTTTAGATTGTTCACTCTAATATTATTGCAACTAGTGGATGTATTTGAAGTGTTTGATGATATATTAATCCTTCTATCATTATCTTTTAATAGTATAATAAGAAAATTGGATATTAAAATTTACAAAAGAATTATGTGTTGTTGGTGTTGCCAATTTACAAACACTTTAGTAAATATATTTATATGTGTGTCTATAAATATATATCTATATCTATTATATATATATATAAATATATATACTAGATGGACTTTGCATGTAGGTGATTAAATGTAAATAAGAATTCATGTATATGTATATCATGCGTACAAGTGAGAAAAAACATGTGAGAGAGACATTGTTTAATTGATAGAGAAAACTGTAAAAATGAAATGATTAAACTAATAAAGCTATAATTTTGCTAAATGACATATATAGAAATGAAAAGAAATAAATGAGATTGTAAAAATGAAAAAAAAAATAAATAAACCGTATAGTAAATTCCCTATTTTTTTTAATGGTTAAAATATTAGCAAATAGTTGTAACTACACAAGATATTTTTGGAAAATAGTTAATATATTGATTTTAAAATTGGTTAAATTTTGAAAAATATCATTTTTTCAGTCAATTAATAAAATATTTTTTTAATAAATGGGATTTAAATTAACTTTGGTTAATTGTTGATAAATTCTATTTAAATTAAATTAATATTTTTTTTTCAAATTAACCTAAAACCAAGTTGATTGTTAGTTAATTTAAATTTCATTTAAATTGACTTATTTTTTGTAAAAATTTAATTAATTTGAATTTTTTGATAAATTCTAGATAATTAATTGTGGTATTTTTGCAAATGAAATAAATTGTGGTATTTTTGCATAAATTCATAGAATTGTTCATATAGTAACATGATTAGGCTCATCCAATTATAACATGTCTGTTTGCACTATATGTGGTATTTTTGCAATTGGGCTTAGATGCATATAGTGGCCTATATGTTTGTTAGATATATGGTATTTTGCCAAATAAAATATTCATAAAATGATAGGTTTTATTTGGGCCCATTAGAAAATGTAAAGTTTAAATTCCTCTCTTGTGGGTGATTCCACTTGTGAAGGCCCATTTGCTTTGCATGACTATAGTGGGCCTAATCAATTAATAACACTTAATAAAACGAAGGTTTAAATTCCTGTCTTTTGGGCCTTGTATGGAAGATAGGGGGCCTTTGTAGTGGGAATGACATACTGGACCCAGCCCTCCTCCATATAAGCCCAATTGTTAAGGCCCATTTACCTGAGTTGGACTTAATTGTAGAGGTTCATTATATTAGTTAAACCTAAATATTGATTAGCAACAAATTAATTCTAAATTAATTGAATTTGTTTCAATGTGACACTTTAGAATTAATAAGAAATTATAGGACTTTGGTTTTAAAAAATTTTAATCTGTTCTATTTTTTTTGGGAAAACCATAGTCATTAATTTTCTAAAAATAAATAATAAAAATACTATTTTAATTTTATAATGAGCTTATTTTAAGGATTTTATTCGATCTCCACCGTTGGTTTAACATAGTCAATAGCTTAATGGGGCCTCGAGGCGCTTTGATTCGTCCCCCTACGAAAGGTGTTCATTAGTTATTTTGACAAGGTTAGATTTCGAAAGATAGATAATTATAGGTCAAATTTTACTAGACTCACCCCTACGGTGACTACTAGAACTAAATCTATGATTATTGAAACCGTGGGTCTAGCTCATAAAATAAGAGATTTTGTTTTCTTATTTTGATCGAATAGTAGGTTGTTAATAGTGGTGTCCATTATTAAAAGAGTTTACAACCAATGTTCCATCGTCATCAATGCAAGTCGATGAAGAAATTCCCACTCTTCATGTACAACCGACGCAAGTCGATTTAAATGAAGAAAGTACCACTGTTCCTGAGCAAACAGTCACGAAGCCTCGTCGTAGTGGGAGGATTTCTAGAAACCCAGTTCGCTATGGTTTGGATGGTGAAACCAATATGGTTGTTGGTGACACTAGTGATGATGATCCGTTGTCTTTCAAACAGGAAATGGCAAGCCTTGAAAAGGAACTATGGATCGAAGCCATGACACAGGAAATGGAGTCCATGTACTCAAATTCCGTCTGGGATCTTGTGGAAGCACCTAGTGACTTTAGGGCCATTGGGTGCAAGTGGATCTACAAGAAGAAACGAGGTGTTGATGGAAATATCGAGACTTATAAAGCTCGATTAGTGGCAAAGGGTTATACCCAAAGAGAAGGCGTGGACTATGAGGAAACTTTTAGTCCGGTAGCCATGCTCAAATCCATTCGCATCCTCCTATCCATAGCAGCCGCTCTCGACTATGAGATTTGGAAAATGGACGTCAAGACAACTTTTCTTAATGGAAAGCTTGACGAGGTCATTTATATGGATCAGCCAGAAGGATTTAAAGTATCTGGACAAGAAGGAAAAGTTTGTAAGTTAAATAGGTCCATCTATGGACTTAAGCAAGCTTCTCTTTCCTGGAATCTTAGGTTTGATGAAATAATCAAAACCTATGGCTTTGAACAAAATATTGATGAGCCCTGTGTTTACCAACTGAAGGCAAATCAAATAGTGGTATTCCTGGTTCTTTATGTAGATGATATCTTACTCATTGGAAAAAATGTTAAGAAATTATCAGATGTGAAGAATTGGCTGAGCACTCAATTCCAGATGAAGGATTTGGGTGAAGCAAGGTATGTTCTAGGTATCCAGATCATCAGGGATAGAAAGAACAAACTTTTAGCTCTATCTCAAGCAGCTTACATTGATAAAGTGCTTGAACGTTTCTCAATGACAAATTCCAAGAAAGGGCGTCTACCGTCCCGCCATGGAATTCATCTTTCAAAGAAGCAGTCTCTCAAGACTCTTGAAGAGGACGATGCAATGAGAAAAGTTCCTTACGCATCTGTAGTTGGAAGTCTGATGTATGCCATGTTTTGTACTAGACCAGATATCTGCTATGCAGTGGGAGTAGTGAGCAGGTATCGGTCAAACCCAGGACAGGAACATTGGATAGCAATTAAGCATATCCTGAAGTATTTGAGACGGACTAGGGATTATATGTTAGTCTACAAGGGTGGTGTTCTGAACCCTGTAGGCTACACCGATTCAGATTTTTAGACTGATGTCGATGACAAAAAGTCTACTTCCGGAATGGTGTTTACTCTTGGGGGTGGAGCTGTGATTTGGAGAAGCGTAAAGCAGTCTGCAATCTCAGATTCCACCATGGAGGCTGAGTACATAGCCGCATTAGAAGCAGCTAAGGAAATAGTCTGGCTAAAGAAGTTCTATTCAGATCTTGGTGTTATTCCAGAAATGGATAAACCGCTTGTGTTGTTTTGTGACAATACAGGAGCGATAGCCAACTCAAAAGAACCTCGAAGTCACAAGAGGAGTAAGCATATAGAAAGGAAGTATCACATTATTCGAGAATATGTGGCCAGGGGAGATGTGAAGGTTATGAAGATTGCAACTGAAGATAATCTTGCGGATCCATTTACAAAGACACTACCAGAAGCTACATTTGATAAGCATATCAAGGAAATGGGATTAGTAGAATTAAGGCATTAGTTTCAATTAGTGCAAGTGGGAGTTTGTTGGGGTTTTATGCCCTAATTAAAACCCAAATTCTTTGTAATCTCATTTTATTATCAATAAAAGAATAGAAATCATTTTTGACTTGGTCAATCACTTCGCTCACATGTTTTATTTTCATTATTATTTGTTTAATATAAACTTCTATTAAATCCCAAGCATATAGCTAATCTTATTTATAGTGACGTAGTAACAGTGGAATATAAATATGATTATATGTTCAAAATAAGTTAGTCCTAAGATTAGTTAGTGCACTAGATTTACACTGACTTGCCAATCTACGATATGATCTACTTACACATTAGAGTGTTATGTTATTTCCAGAACATTAGCAAAGTAGATAAGATTGGATGTATTTGTTACATCGGACATGACCGATATTGACAGTTGATAAGATAAGTAAACATACCGTTATTAGCTATTCTAGTCATATCATATAGTTGGCCATAGGTCAATTCAATCTCAATTCTGAGTGGTTAGTATTCTAGCTAATTGTATTATTTGAGTTATTTGACTTGTTCGTTACCAGCTTACCTTACGGACTAGCCCATACTTACATCTAGGGAACTCGGTAGTATAATTAAGTGGGAGTGTTAATCATAGATATGAACATCTATAGCTTCTGATGAAGAAGTGAAATGATGGTTTCCTTTTAGTTTGGTTCAAGTTATTAAATGATAGAGATCTCATTTCAGTAATTAAATTAGTTTATTGAAATATCATTTACAAGGAACTAAGTGTTTTAAGGATAAAATACAATGAGGGGTAAAACGGTATTTTAGTCCTATCTCATTGTAGACCGTCTATAGAGGATTGAGTGACAATTATGGTTGTAACAATAGATAATTAATAGCGTATCTATATTTGTTATAGAGCGTTCTATGAATTCAAGAGTGCAATTCCGAGTCTATAGTGGAGTCACGAGGAATTAATAAGTTAGTAAATTTATTTGTTAGATTTATGATAGCCTATTGGAGCTTGATTTCATAGGTCCATGGTCCCCATTGTACCTTGGATAAAATCATCTAGATAGTCTCAATTAATTGATTTAATCATCAATCAGAATTATCAAAGTTGACCAGGTCAATTTTGGATAGTTTCACAGAGTTGTGTAATTTTGAGAAGAAAAGAGAAATTATGGCAGGTTTATTAATTAAGATAAATTGGTATCTAAATTAATAAATAAGTTTAAATCAATGTTCAAATTATAAATAATTAATTTGATAAAGGATTTAAATAATTATTTAATTAATTAAATCAATAGAAAATAATACATGCCTTGATTTTAAGTCTAATGGGCTTATAATCAAATGAGAAATTTTACGGGCCTATAGCCCATGATAATTTCGACCTAGGGCTTCAAAATGGCTGTTATTTTATTGATTTTTTAATTAAATTAAATGGCCATATTGAGTCTATAAAAGGAGTGCTTAGAGAAAAGTCAAAACAGAAGTTTTATAAGTCACAAGTCAGATTTTCTGATAGTTTTAGAATCTCTCTAAACACAAGTCATTTTCTAAGCCTCTTTGTTATTTTCTCTTCTTCTCTCTATATCTATCTCATGTGTTGAGAATTGCCCACACTAGTCTAGGTGGTTCTAAGGATACATTGGAAGATTGTGAAGAGAATAGAAGATCGGTTCAGTTTCTTGATAATACTCTGCGACAGAGAGGATACAAGAGTTAGAGAAACTGAAGGAAAGACTCTTTAATTCCGCTGCGTATACTGTAAGTATTCTATTATTTGTTTCTCTTTGAATTCAATTTTAGAAACATGTTTTAGGCTATCTCGTATTCATTTGTTTAATATTAGATATACATGAAAATAAATAAAGATCCTGTATAAGCTAATCCAACATAATTAGGTCCAATCTCAATATTAAAAGAATTGTAGCCCATTCTTCAAAAGTGACATTGGGCTTTGATCCTTTTCTTAAACCCAATAAACATTTTAAACACTATCAGAACTTATTCGAACACCTGGGGAAAAGAAAAGCTGCAATTGTCTTTAACTCACCCAAAATAATGAATCTTCCTCTTGAAAAGGTCACACACCAGAAGTTGAGCAACAGACCATTAAGAGGTCTATAAATACAAGTGCTTAAACCTCCTTGAGGGGCATCATGAATTGACAAACTGAACTCTTACTCAAGCACTCACTCAATAGCTTTCAAACGTTCTCTAACATTGCCAAACCGATTAAGATCAGCCCCTCGCCACCACTCTATGGTGGAGTTATTTACTTATTGTTTACTTTCTTCACATTTTCTTACTCTTTATTCAAACTGTTTACTGACTTAATCGTCAAAATCCCTTCGGTCGGCACCACCCTGGTGTTCCAAGACTTTATGATGGGTGAGTTTTAGGCTAGTTTTAATGTATTAGTTTAGGTTGTGTTTTAGTAGTTTAGCGTTGTTTTGTGCGGTTTAACGCATATATTTGTTTATTTTAGGTCTGGAAGGATTCAGAACTATATGAACTGAAACAAGCTCGGAAAATTCGAGAAAAGGACAAAAAAAATGGAAATTTGGCATTTTGAAGGAAGTGGCGTAACCGTGGTGAAGCACTAGTGTGACTGCGCCAAACGAAATTTTCAGACGCATGTTTAGAAGACTAGCCCGAATGCGCTAGGTGGTTGGTGCGATTGATGCGTGTCGTATGCCATACCAAATTTAATTATATTTTATTTCTTAATTCTACCAACTACTTCAGTATAGTGGCAAATAAAGGTCGAACCCATTGAGACCATTAGTCAACTTATTATTCAAAATGTAAACATGAATTAAAAAGGGGATTTTGTTTTTAAGATTTTATAACATAAAATAAAATAATAATTAAAGAACAATGATAATAAGATTTTAGAAAACAATTAAGAATTATTCTTCACCTTCAATAATTAATCTATCAATAATGACAAATAATATTCCCTATTTCCAATTAAACTATTAACCTTGTACATAACACTTAAGCAATCAATTATCTCAGTTTCCCTATTATAATTAATTAAAGTTAAGCATTCATTAATTAATCATTTTTACCAGGCAATAAACTCATTAAGCATGCGATCTATTTAACCCAAGAGAAGCATTACATTAAATGGAAACAAGTTAATCTAGGCAACAAATTCATTAAGCATGGAATTCATTTAACCTATGTTCTATTCTCCATCACAATTAAAATACCCGTCACAATACTTAATTGCAATTTACCACTCTACTTAGAATCCTAGAGTATTAGGTGAATAACAATCCTAAGAAGATAATAGAACAAAGAAAACCCTAATTAGCGGCCATCTAAACAAGATTTTACAAGATTCATAGCATTCACTTAGAAGAATATAAGCAATTTAATACAAGGGAATAGAAGGAATAAAATTCATCAATTCATTCAAGATCTCATGTCTAGGGTTTTGAAATAACCCTTAACCTAAAAGAAAACTACTCCACAATCTCTAACATGATCATAAACATAAACATGATTAGAAAATAAAGAAGTTTGAGAGAAGAAAGAAAAACTAGATTGAAGATTGTAGATAATGGCTTATTTTCTTCCAAAGTTCGTAGTCCAATGTTCTAAAAGTTAACCCTAAACCCTTTTATAGCCCCTTGAAAATACATTTAAAATTTAAAAATTAAGGCTGAAAACTAGTCCCTCGCCGCGACCATGAAACACAAACTGCCCAAAAAGTCGTGTAGGTTGGTATTAAATGATCAAATCAATGGTACTCAGCGGAATATATGGACTCATTTTAATAAATATTAATACCAGCCAGGATCATACACATATGTAAATATTAAATCACATATAAATAGATCAAGGATGACATCTTGTAGCCTATCAAGTGTCCTTGAGTCTTTTTGTATAAATCAACGATTTTCCTATCAAGTGTTCTGAGACCTCACACCCTGATCTTCCACACCAATCCTCAAACACACAAGGACGTGTGTGGGCACATAGGATTCAAAATGTTGATTTATGTGACTCCCTAGATATACTTAACACATGAGATTACAGAGTTTTGACAGAGAGAAGATTTAGAATAGTTTTCAGGTTTAGAGAAAAGTATCGCTTTTGAGAGAGAGTCTGATCATTAAGCATTTTTTTAATATCACGTATATCAGATTTATAAAGATATTTTAATCTAATTAAATAATCTTTATTTAATTAAAATATAATTCAAATTAAAACTGATTAGATATTTTCATTTAATTATCTATTTAAATCATATTTAAAAAGAATAATTAAATAACTGATTAAACAAATTTATTTGAAATTCAAAATTCAAATCCTAGGGATAAAAATCATTGATGCTAGGCGCCACATAATGTACTGTATAGCGTGTGTCACCCAACCCTATTAGGGTTGCCCTAAGTTTCTCATTTGTTTATTTAATCAACTTTTAAGACAATATATTTATCCCAACATAAATATCATTTAATTCAAAATTAATTTTTTCTTAAAATATCAGTTTAAACTTAATTAAATAAATATCATATTATAATTAAGATATTTATTATTCTCTCTCTTTATATTAATCCAAACAAGATTAATATTAATTTTAACCTACAGTTTTTCAAAATAAAAACTATATAGTTAAATAGTTAATTAATTCACAATCAAACAATTACCCATAATTATCAAATAATTATTTCCTTGCCCTGGAAAATTAATTTCTTTGCAATTTAGTCATTTCTCTTTACAAATCTTTCTTTTGACATCCTTACTCTTGACAGTGTAGGATAGAGGTGATCTGGGGACCATGGACATATAATACGAAGCTCCAATAAACCAGATTATTAATTAAATTCTTTAATCTAATAATCTATTTATTAATTCCATGATTACTCCACTATAAATATGCAATTGCACTCTAAGTATTTATAGAATTTTATTTGTAGAGTTTTCTCTAGTAGTCCATTGATATAATCAATATATGTAGTTTTGTCCTTCATTATTGGTTCGTTAATTAGAGCTGGTAAAAAATTAATGTTTTACCTTTCTAATTTCCTCTTGATCCTTAAGTACTAATAATTCACTAGCGAATACTTAATCTATAATCTAATTATAGATTTGAGCTCAATAATTATTCAGTTCCAGAATCAACCCTTAAGGGAACCAATATTCGATCCGTTAGGAAAGCATGGATTCCATTATTTTAATTCATGTTCCCAGCCATCTATGATATTGAATCTCCAAAACAAAAGTCATTAGCCTCAATATTCTAAGAGGCCTTAACAAGTGAATCAAAAGATCCAATAAACATAAATAGGAGTTCATGAATACTCAAGATTTAGACTGATGTACAAACGATCATATATTATGATAAGAATTAAATCTTTACTTCAAACGAAAAGTTTATAAAGATAATTAATTCTCATCGGTCTTGTCATATATAATTTCTATTGTATACAACACCTTTACTAAGATGTCTATCCACATCAGTAATCCGAATCTAGATTACTTGCATCTTGTATGCTTAGCAAACCGTACTAGTAACCATTCTTTAAAGATTCATTACTTTAATATGTTACTGACTATTTTATTCATTATATATGATCTTAATTCTCTTGTACTAATACAAGATCATAATATCATGAATGAATAAGGAATTTTCTTGATATTATTATATAATTAATTCAAATAATAATTATAACATACAAATATAATAAAATTGTACTTTTATTTAAACCCAATAAAATGTCTTTACATGCTTTTAGGGCATTAATCCTAATAGCGTAGTGGTCGTGACCTGGGATATGGGTCGTCGCGGCCACTGGACTCTGACTAAGAGGCCGCGACTTGCAAAGATAACGGCTGCGGCCGTGGAGCTTTTTCTCCGCATCTTCATTTTTCTTCAAATTCCTCAACTCCAGTCTCGAACCTCGAGTTTAGGGACTTCTAAAACACTTCAAACTCTTCTTAAACTTCATTTTCTCGAGTCCCATCTTATCCCATCAATATGTAGCCACAAAATTCATCAATACACTCTTATAAAATGTTTTGTGCCCTAAAAATAAAAGACTCGTAAAACAAAGCTAGAAACACATAAAAATGCTAGAAATCAACAATATCTAAGTGAGAAAGGACCACAAATATATATATATATATTCCAAAATACATTTATCAGATTCCCTCACACTTAGACTTTTCTAGTCCCTTAGTAATAATTAATAATAAAAACTAAAAAACATAAACAAATAACACATAAGCAATGTTTTTGTCGAAATCGTTAGTTGTCTAAAAAATTGAACAAACAAATAATTCATTGGAAAAATCCTAAATTCACATTCTTTAGAATTTCAACTCAGTGTACAGTCACCACTTAAACTCGATCTTTTTATGATTATGCACAATCAAATTTACCAGCTCACATGCACCTGAATCAATTTATACATGCAAAAATATGTTTCAAAGTCCCTTATAAATAAAAAATATGTATCATGAAAAGCATCCACTCCATAGACATTAACCAATCATTACCCACTCATATAAGCACACATAATCAAGAATCAAAAGGTCTTTAAAATCTTGTAATGTAAGATTAAGGTTAAAGGTAGATGAAAAATGTATATTTAAGCTTAAATCACACCATAGTTTATATTTATTCTATTCTTTAGATCATCCTACAAATTTCCCATACACTTAAAATAAATACATAATCTTGCTATTAGGATTAAACCTAATCATAAGAGATGAAAGATGAACACAATAAACCAGAACAAAAGCATAAAAACACAACACAAAGTTTACTTGGTTTAGTAGATAAAAGCAAGATGCTTTTGCTACCAACACCCAAGGCAGGGCAAAGCCCTAGACGAAATTCACTATGAAAATAGAAGAGATTACAATCACCAATGTAATGTACAGAGATCTAAAGAACCACTCTCAAACCTTAATTGTGTATCAAGAACAATTAGAAGAAAGTTACAAACCCTAGAGATTAGTTCCCCAAGAATTAATCTCTCTATCTCTCTAGAAATCTCTCTTAATTACAAAATGCACTCTCTGATTCAATCTAAAATGTTCTGAACAAAATGGGTAAATATAGCTCTAATAAGAGAACCAACCACATCAGTAAATCCCATCAAAACTGATTTTCTGATATAAAACCCAGAAATGTCGAGACATCCAAAACGCATGTTGAGACATGGGCACAGGCCGCGAATAGTAACAATTCTGGCCGTAGCCGCTACTCTTTGACTAGGATGCCGCGGTAAGACATGATCCAGGGTGCAACCACTGTATAAAAATGAGGCAACTCTTCAATACTTCCTCTTTCCTTCTTTCCACATTGATCGTACTATTTCCCCCATAGTTATACTTTTGAAATTTCTTCTTTTTAAAAAAAATATTTTTCATTGCAATTTTTTTGTTCAATTTAACTTCATTGGGAGAAATAGTAGATCATATACATTTAAATTACAATCCAACAACCAATACAAAACTTCCCCTTCTTACAATACAAAATTCATCCCACAAAATCAAACCATCATATAAAACCATAATGTAATGGGTCATAAGAAGATATAAAATTTTCAAGCTGCAAATGTTTAAATATTGGATTCATAGAAGAAAAAGTAGTCATTATGGCTCAAAAATGGGATACTAGGGAATTAGATATCATAGGTAGGCTTGAAAGACTCAAACGATCCAAAGAACTTGCCTTAATCATCTTCTTAATCATGTGTACTTATGATTTTTCCTCAAATAATTAATCAATGATTTCTAGAGTGGTTGGGACTAAATTAGCATGCATAAATCTCTCCAAGCACTAGTGAAAAGGTATATCCAATTGTACTCATCATTTTAAAAGTTCAAGATCAAGCTTAAGTGACAACCAAAACAAGGGTTAAGCACACGATTCATGCAGAATTCATCAGTTTCCTAGAATTATTTCCATCTCAATCAAAAGTTTTATCATCAACATACGACTTTCAACTTAACCATGCTTATGACAACCTAAAAACAAACTAAAAAAAATGACACTAATAACAACTAAACATAACACAATATATGACAAATGAAAATAAAAACAGCCAGTTTTCCCTTCCCCCACACTTAAACAGTACATTGTCCTCAATGAAAATAAAACAAAAGATAAGGAAAAGAAAACTCCCTCAAATGAAGTAATCGTTCACCCATCAGGCATATCTACCTGATCATCATCTGCTTGCCCCTCTTCTTCACCATCCTACATCATTGGTATAGGCGATGGATATGGTTGGAGCCAGGTTGGTGCATGTGGATAAGCCGACACATCCTTGTCAAGATGCATGGCATTCATCATAAAACAAACATCTTGATAGCTCTTCCACTCTACCATCCTTTGCTGGTGTGTTTGGAAATCAGTGTGGTGAGCATGCAACTCTTGAGTGGTATTGTAAAATTTTCTCCATAAGAGTCATGCGATCCGCCAAAGATATGTTTCGGTTCGCTAGTGGTGGCATAGGCTGAGTTTGGAAGGATGAGATCGCCCGAGTAGTCTGAGTTACCTTGAACTGAGTGATGTTAGCTCTATCCAAAACATGCATGGGGTAGCAATGCCTCAGATGGATCCCATCTCATGCCAGCATTAGCGCATGTGGTTGTAATCAGATGGGGATGGTAGAGCCCCTTCTTCACATTTCTGATGCTGCTAAGGATGGATGACCTAATTACATGCCCCACATCGATTTTCTTCCCATTAATGATGGCATAAAGGAGAAATGGACTATCTAAGTCAACCATGCTACAGTGCTTTGTTATGAGTAATTTTACTCCTATGAACTTATGCAAAGCCTTTAGAATAACTCCTATGGCATCTGTAATGCCCTAGTTAGCCAAGACCGTTACACTTTGTATTTTAAATAATGCTTAACTCGCTAAACGAGTAATTAGGCCATAAACGTGCATCTAAGTGTACTTACTGGTCCAGGGTTAAAAATTTCGACTAAAAGGAATGGATGTTTAATTAAAAACATAAAACTGTACATGAGATCCTATAATAACGTTCACAAACTTGTTTACCGTTCCAAAATGGTCATTACAACAAAAAAGCTACAACCCGCCGACCTATGCGGCAAAAATAGGGTTTAACCCTAGTTCCTCTGAGAAACCTTGGTCGTGGTGGTCAAGCGAACACATATGTACACATCACCACCTAAGCTCTCTAACTCATGGCTGGTCCAACTTTCCTTTCCCTTTACCTGCACCACGTAGCACCCGTGAGACAAGGCTTAACAAGAAAACTTAATAATAGTGCATGAATAATATATACATATTCAGAGGTATATCTAGCACGCCCAGTAGTGATAACCAACTCATGCATGCATACAACTACAAATAAATGATTATGGAATCATTCTGGGGCTCACAGCCCAAATCAGATGACTATAGAATCAACCTGGGGTCCTTTGCCCTAAATAGATGACCATAGAGTCAACCCGGGGTCCTTTGCCCTAGCTTTGAGTAACTAGCCATAGAGCTAGCCAAGTGCTTTAGTTTTCTACGATCATTGGGTCGAACGATCATGTAATGCTTTCCTAATTATATCTAATCATATCAACCAGCACTCGACGCGTTATTGCTGCCCTTGACTCATAAGTAAATGCTTTACGACCAACGCTCAACACTATTGTCGTCCTTGACTGATAAGTCAATGCTTTTCTCAAGTATATAATGCAACCAAGCATTCATCAAATACCAAATATCCATATATAGAGCACTCAACATGCTTCATCAATAATCACAGGCATAATCATAATCATGCGCATTTACAGTGCCAATGCCCAATCAAAACCATATTCAACATTCGGGCTAAGCCCTAATCATGTATGTCACATAATGGGTGCAGTTTTCTTACCTCAGGTCCAAGTGTAATATAATATAAGAACGACCTTTGAGCACGATCCTGATCCCGAGCCCCTAACAATAACCTAGTCACAACCAATTATAGAATCCTATCAAAAATGAGTAAATAGAGGCTTCCAGACCAAGTCCTAGCCTCTGGGACATCGAATCCTACTAAATTAAGTAGTAGGATCTATCCCAAGCCTTTAGGATTGAGTTCCCGCACTCAAAAAACCTCCTCGAGGCCCAAAATCCCTTAAGCGTTGTGGCCCCACATTCTGAGCAACGGCCCGCCTCCAGACAGAGGCCCATGCCCCTTTCTGCCCGCGCCTCACGCCGCGGCACGCCTCACGCTGCGGTGCGCCTATCAGGTGCCGCGACCCTAATTTCCCATCAGCCAGGGCCTCTTCTTCGTCAAGCTTGGGCTGTGGCGCCAAAGAACTGGGCCGCGACCCGACCTTGAACCCAGCCAAAAAACTTTGTTTTTCCCATTTCAAAATACCCCATAAACCTATCCAAACATATCCAAATCCCAAAACGAAGTTCCCAATCATCTCAATGTCCCCAAACCATCAAAACCCAAGCTTCAAATAAGTCAAAAACTCATCGAAAAATAGAATCCAACCTCAAAAATTAAGAAACTTTAGGAAACGAAAAATCAGAAATTCAAAGCGTACATTACCTTTGATTATGCTTTTTCTCGCTAAATCCTCCAGTTAATAAGGTTCTAATCTTTCCTAGAATCGTTGTGACTCAATCCTTGTTTGAATTTGAGTTTCCTTCGAAAGTGCGACGGATGGTAAAAAGGAATAATGGGAGAGAGAGAAATTTTTTTTTGAATGTATATCTGTTTCTGTCAGGTTACTTCAAGCTTAAGTAACCTCAAGTAAATCCCAATGCTCGAGGTCCCGAAAACGCCCCCGAGGGTAAAGTAGTCAAAATTCCCAAAATTTCCTCCTGATCTCACTAACTCCCAATATATCATCAAATAATCATTCCCATTGCCCAATAACCCGGCAATGTGCTAAATACCCAATATACCCCTTGATTCAAACTGAGTCAAATATTGATCCCGTTGTGACTTTCCCGCTAACTTGCTCCCTAGGATCGCCTCGTGCTGAGTAACCCAAAAATATCTACATAATAATGTTGTCCCACACATATATCACATATATGCAAATATACCCATAACGGGTCAAATTACAAAAAATGCCCTTATAATAAGAAATGGGCCCACATGTTTAATTAATACACCTAAGCATGCATATCAAGTCATATAATAATTTAACTCACATAATCACATAATTACACACATATAAATAAACATGTAATTTCCATAATTTGCCATTCTGGCCCCCTAATCAAGGTCCTCAGCCTTATTTGGTAATTTGGGACATTACAACATCCCTCTTAAATTGTATAGGTTCACCAAACTCACTTGTAATCCATGGAGTGTTCGGTTTGTAGAAGAAATCTTTGATCTCTTCAAGGTTGGGATTCTCCGCTATCTGACTATGCTCATCATCATCATCATCATATCAATATCAGGAAGCCCATAAAACCGATTAATCGTTGCTTTTGACAAATTGACATCCACCCCTCTTACTGTAGCCTTGGAAGTAGCTTGAGAAATTCCATTGGCATAAAACTCCCTTACTATAGGGATCATTGCGGCATCAGGTTGAGAGTAAAATTTCTCCCAATGCCTCTTGTCAATCTGCTCAACAATTTTAGGATAACCATGACTAATTGCCATATCAAATCCCCTATCTTCTACCATTTTTTTTTCCATTTTGAGATTGCGTCTTGATAGCGTTTATACGCCTTTTCTGAAATAAACTTTGTTACATCATATTGTGGGCCGGAAGAAGAGGCATCTTGAGCATTCTTTTTGCTTCTCTTAGGTGCCATAATTCACTTCACAAAATCTCTACAAGACTTCCTTTGAGCAACACAAATCACCTCACTCTCACCACACTAGTGCCCAAAATCACCAACCCAAATACCAACCAAAACACCAACAAAGTCACTACTGTATAGTTAAATGCTTTCTCTTCAAAAATTTCCCACCAATTCTCCAAATTTCTCAATAACTCTTCTCTATGACCTTTTATCAAACACTTAGTAGGTATAGACAAAACGAAGCTTTGAAAATGGTGTTTTTGAATAACAATCTTTCCAAAAATCCAAACAAGCACTAATACAATCTCTCAAAGCCTCAACCCAATCCAATAAACACAATAAAACATATTCATCCACCAAAAATTCATAAAATCCAAAATGCCCCAATTTTTGTTCTTGAATTGTCCTAACCCAAAGAAAATTAGACAATGTAGATCAAAACTTACTTGGTATAGACAATAGATGTTCCCCAAGGCTTGAATTTGCTCTTGACAAGCCTTGAATTGATTGGAGGAGACTTAATTATTAATTTTTGGATTTGGGATCTTAGGTTTGAAATGGGGAAAATGGTGGATTGATGGTGAACATGGTTTGAAATGGGAAAAAGTGAAGATTAAAGATTGATTTTGTGGAGATGGGGAAAAATTGGCTTAAAAAAGATGGAAATGGATGGAATTTGGTAAGAACGGAAGAGAGAATTTGGAGCTGGGTGTGTGTGTTAGAGAGAAATGAGTGAAAAGTTGAGTTTGCGCCTTCTATTATTATTTTTTTTGAAACTCGCACAGTGGCCGCGACCTGGACAATGGTTGGTCGTGGCTGTTAGCGTCTTACTAGAAGGCCATAGTCAGGCTTGTTTCTTGTTGTGGCTGTGGCGTGTTGGCGAGACTCATGGCCGAGGTGTAAAGACCCAAAAATACAAGACAAAAACAATGCGAAAAATAAAATTTTCATTATAAACGTGTCCCAAAAATTTGCAGAAAAAAATTTAAAAACTCGTGTGCGCACACTTAACCAATTACAATTGTTTTTAAACATTTAAAGTAAACATAAATAGCTTAAAAATAACTGATAAAACACTGTTAGTCCCAAAAGGTATTTTCCCAAAAATAATCCCCAAAGGTTTGGCCACATGCACACTCTCGCAAGCAGACTACAACTCTCACTACTTCGCCTTTCCCTTGCACTTACCTACATCATGAAACAACTAGGCAGGCGAAAACGCTTAGTAAGATTAATCTTTCAAACAAAAACCTACTACGACCCAAAGACGGAGTTCTACTAAGATTAACAGAAGATTAAGTCACCAGGGTATCAAATAACTTTCGAACCCTATCAAACAAGGTATAACAATTCAAACCAGATAATTAGCTTAGTTATACCGAACAACCAAATAAATTCAAAATCAACCTGCATGCAGAAAATCCTAGAAAAAGTAAATATAAGATATACATGCACAATACCATTCTACAATGGCTACAAAAATCACTGAAGATCTAAAAAAATACAAAGAGGAATTCGAGCACCTCTTAGATCACAACTACTAAATTTACGGGGTACTTTCTACTTGTTTAATCATTTCATTGGCTGATTGTGCTTCCTCTACCCCGGTCGCCAGTTCGAGTGCTAGTATTACGTAGTAATCAATGGATTTACAATAGTGCGGTCCTAATACATACACTAGATTTCACAATAATACAACAATTATTCATCCTGGTAGCTAGCTGGATTCACATAACCATAATAAATTCATACCTACCAACTCCTCGCTGAGTACCCCGGTTATGAATCAACAGACATTTGACCGTGCTTCCCCTACCCCAGTCATCAGTCCATAGTCAATCAGTCATGCTTCCCCCTACCTTGGCCATCAGTCCATGGCCAATCGACCGTGCTTCCCCCAACCCTGGTCATTAGATCAAATACCATAATTATTTAGTAATCACTGGATTTCATTGGAACATTCTGTACACTTACTAGTACTCCCTAGCCATTACTAATTCATCCCTCAATCAATCTAGTGTAAAGAACTATAACAAACAATACACTAACATGTTTCATGTTGTAGCCAACAAAGTCAAGATTAACTTACATGGATTCTCAACACCTAGCAGAAATCCTTGGGTCACTGCTGACCTTTTCCCCCCTTTTGCCAATACTATAAATGGTACAATTTACTCGAATTACTTTATGACATCCACCCAATATTGATACTCTAGATATTTCTATAATGCTAGGGAATTAGAAAATTTAAATCTTATCCTCCCCTTTCCCGAGACCGAAGTCCCTTGATAATAATAAGTTAACTTATCGGCGTCCGATTGTTTAATTTGTAAAAATGCAACTTAGGTGTCCTATTTAGAAAAATACCATTTTTTCTTATTTTAGAAAATACTCAAGTATTCTTTGGCTTATTTATATAAATAAATCATCTTTGATCTTTATGATAATACTCTAAATTAATTTAAGAAAAAGAAACCCCTTTTGTGGTATTTTTGAAAAGTAGGGCATTGGACCCTAATTTATTTGAATCCATCGAAATCCCTTTTTAATTCTTTACAAAAATTATTTCCATGTTTAGTGTTACTTTATCCATTTTTTATCTAAATTTTTTTTTCTTTAACTTCCCTTTTCGCTTTCTAGAACTAACAATTTAGTGATAATTTGCTAACTTTCACCCTCTACCATTTTCTATGTATATAGCCACACTCCTTGAAACTTTACGATTTTAAACCACATCATAAGGACTAGAGCTAAACAAAAATCCCATGTCAAAATTCATCATAGGTTGGGAGAACCAACCATGCCAAAACCTTAAATTTTTATTGTCAGTTTTTTGAGAGTTCCAGATTTTTGGGTAACTTAGAAAAATTATACCTCTTACACCACAATGTATTTTACCCTAATAATAATGTTACCAATTTGTCACACAATATTTTATAATTTTTGTACAAGTAAATCCTTTCCAAAATAGTTTTACAAACTGGACTGTGCAAACTGCCCGGATTTTCCCTAGTTCAAACCATTTTATCAAAATGCTTATAAATTGTGCTTTACAATGACTTTATATGATTTTATAAATCCTAAACTTAAGTACTCTTTGAGTACTACAAAAATACAGGAACTATTTTCACAAAAAGAGGCATAAAGGTGTGGTTTGACCCGTTTGAAGTCAGACCACGAAAATGGTCGCAAACAACTTCACCTAAAATCATACATAACTACTCTTAAACACTACACTACCATGCATGCATAAATCATTCACATTAAACACATTAGTACATGCCAAATGAAGGATTAACAACAAAAATTACACATGCAGCTCAGATTTACCAATCCTACACAAAGTCAGCCAAAAATTACAAGATTTTTACCTTTTGTTGTTCTAGGTTTTGGGTTGGTGTTCTCGTAAGTTTGGAATTCCACCACTAGCTTCCAATACCTTCAAACCTTCTCCAAAAACCACATGGTATAATTATACCAAAAGGAAAGGAGGAAATAATATAGAGGGATTGACATTTCAAACCCTAAAGAAATTACCTCTTTTGGTGTTAAATGGGTGTGCACAACTTGGGGTTGCTCTTTGAACCTCTAGACCTTAGAACCATGGACACAAGTGAGTAAACTCAGAGAAGAAATTGGAGATAGAGGTGTCATAGATTCGGCATGTAGAAGGAAAAGAAGAGGTAGATCTCTTTTTTTTTTTTTGAATTTCAAGAGGTTACCTTTTGAGATTTCAAAAATTTTTCCCTACACTAAATTTTTTTCCTTCTTGGGTTATGGGTGTGGTACTAAGCTTGGAGCTTGCATTACAATGGGAGAAATGAGATCCAACTTAGAGAAGAATGGTAAAAAACATTCGACATAAAGAAAGACAAGAAGAAATGGTGAAAGTTGTTACCTTGAACTCAATTTTTCTTAGGTTTGTTCACATGATTCAATAGAGTTTCTCCTTGAGAGAGAGAGAGAGAGAGAGAGAGAGAGAGCTGAAGTGAGAGGCAGAGAGAGAGACTCTGAATTTTTAGAGTTAGAAAATGAAAAGAAATGAAAGGGAGGGTTGAGTGTCTTGGTTCTTGGGAGGGATAGAAGGAAGAGGAAAATGCTTTATTATTTGATTGGTTCTTGACTAGCTAAGAGTAGGGTTTTGCTATTTGCATTCATGGGTGACACCTCATGCATTTCAACTCCCCCCATTGGTCGAACCCTACACTTATATATATATATATTTGAAGATTAATTCCTCAAATAATGTCCAAAACTAGTTAATACTCAAAAGTGGTATTGGTGCCACTAAACCACTAACCCTTAATACTTGGGGTAAGATACTAACATAAGGTAAAATTAAAATGTTATAATAAATGTGACACCGATATTTACATGTCTCACATTTATTTAGTTTTCTCCAAATATATTTGTGGAATTATTTATTAGTTAATTTTCACCATTATGCTTAATAAGCATTTTCCTTCAAAAAAAAAAAAAATTAAGAATTTTCCAAGAGTTTCAATGTTTAAACTCACCATTACAATTATATTTATTTTCCCAAAATAATATTCTCGCCATAATTATTGATTTCACTTAATTATACAAGAATTTACTCGATTTAAGTTTTAGGTTCGGTTTGAGACAAAAAGTCTTGGTTTGGCTGCAAACCAAAATTTTCACACATTGGCTAACTCTAACAACATGAAATATGATTCCCAAGTATATATTTTTATTCAACGAAATAATATTATTATAGATTTCAACATCCCATCTCTGTTACTCGTAGGTGCCTGAAAAGCGGGGTGTTATAATACCTACAATTTATAACTGTTTAGTCCCCGAAACTCAAAACAGGTGAGGATAAAAATCCCTAATTTTGTCTTCAGGTTCCCAGATTGCTTCTCCAACCCCGTGGTTACACCACTGCACCTTGACTAACAATATCTCCTTATTGCGTAACACCTTGTCCTTGCGATCCAAGATCGTCACTTGTTTCTCCTTGTAGCATAATTTTGGATCCACACTCAATTCTTCGTAGCTGAGTACGTGATTGTGTCTTTGATATACTTTCTCAGCATATATACATGAAAAACATCATGTACTAAGGATAAGGCTGGCGGAAGAGCAAGGCAGTATGCTACTTCCCCGATCCTTTCCAAAGCCTCAAAAGGTCCAATGTACCTCGGACTAAGCTTTCCCTTTCTACCAAACCTCATGGCTCTTCTCAGTGGAGCTATCTTTAGCAACACCTTGTCCCTAATTTCAAATGTAAGACGTCTCCTCGTCGGTCTGCATACTTGCGTTGAGGGTCTACTGAGGTTTGCATTCTTGGGCGTATCTATCAAATATCCTCAGTAACCTTATCTACCTCTTTGACTCCCATGAATTTTTGCTCACCAGTCTCATGCCAGTCAATTGGGGATCGCCACTTTCTCCCATAGAGTGCTTCGTATAGGGCCATCTTGATAGAATCATGATAACTGTTATTGTAAGCGAACTCAATTAGTGGAAGTTTCATATTCCATGAGCCTTGAAAATCTAACACACAGGCTCTTAGCATATCCTCTAAAGTTTGAATTGTTTGCTCACTTTGGCCATTCGTCTGCGGGTGAAAGGCGGTACCAAATTTTAATTTAGTTCCCAATCCTATTTACATTCTTGTTATACCCAAAAATTGGAGAATGCATCCTAGGAGGCTAAGGAGGATGCATTCTAGGAGAGCTAAGGGGAGTGGTCCTAGGAGACCCCAAGGAGGATGTGGTCCTAGGAGACCCCAAGGGAGTGGTCTTAGGAGACCCCAAGGAGAAAGTGGTCTTAGGAGACCCCAAGGAGGATGTGGTCCTAAGAGACCCCAAGGATGTGTAGGAGGCAAGCCTCCCAAGGTTTCCTAAGTGTTGGCTCGAACGTGTCCAAGGTAAGTAGCTAAGGAGGAGGAGTCTCATGCAAGAGGAAGGAGACTTAGATTTTGATAAGGAGAGCCTATACAATGTTCGATTAGACATGTTTGGGAGATGCTAAAGGAGAATGCCTTGACCTTGTCCAAGGTGAGATATTATGGAGGAGGTTGCCTCAATGTTGTCCAAGGTGAGGCACCAAGGAGGTTGCCTCAATGTTGTCCAAGGTGAGGTGCCAAGGAGATTGCCCCAATGTTGTCCAAGGTGAGGTGCCAAGGAGGTTGCCTCGGACCACCTTGGTCCGAGGAGAAGCCAAGGAGATTGGTTCAAGGAGGAACATGGCATGCTAGAGGAGAGTGCCATGTTAGAGGAGAGAAGTGCATGTCCTACCACCATGCACGTTCAACCCACAAAAACATGTCCTACCACCATGCATATCCTACCACCATGCATGTTCAACCAGCACTTGCATGGGTAGTAAGTAGGAGGTGGACCAACTAGCTAGAGGAGACTAAGTCAGACACAACTCCAACAACATACGCGGGAATCTCTCATTCTTCCCACAAATGGGGGGTTTGTTACATTTCGAATTTTGAATGTTTAAATGTAATAAATATAATAAAATATCCCTATCATAAGGGGATATCAGTTGAGGATCCCATGCCTATAAATAGAGAGTTTATGGGATGAGAGAGGGGCTTCTTCTGCTTCTTCTTTCTAGAGAGAGAAAATTGGGTCTGTCTATTCTAGAGAGAGAAAGTGCTGAAATTAGAGAGAATTCTTGTATTTTTGCAATCTGTACTGAAGAAACTCAGTTGGCTCAGTCTATCTGATCTTGAGTACGGATCTATAAATCACAACTCTAAGTGGATTAGGTTATTACCGACAATCGGGGCTGAACCACTATAAAAATCTCTTGTGTTATTTACTTTTCTTGTTTATACCGTCTGTTGTCGTTTTTATTTCTCTTGAAGGCTTGTCGTTATTGACGTTCTCACGTCGTTGGCTAAAAACGCAGTCAACATTTCTCTTCCAGAATGTTGAAGTAAAACATCTGTTCAGATCGAACACTATAGAAATGGGATTCCCATGAACCCGCACAATCTTCGCAATATACAAATATTCTAGTTTATCTGCGCCATCAGTTTTCATGATCGACAAGAAATGTGTAAATTTAGTCAACCTATCCACGATAACCCATATCGTGTCTTGCCCCTTCGGAGTGTTGGGTAAGCCTGTGACAAAGTCCATGATAATCATTTCCCATTTCCACTTCGGAATTTCTAATGGTTGCAACAGTCCAGCAGGTTGTTAATGTTCGAACTTGGTTTGTTGACAAGTTAAGCGATGTGCCACATATTCCACCACTTCTTCTTTCATTCCCAGCCCCCAAAAATATCTTTTTTAAATCCTGGTAAATCTTGGTAGTTCCCGGGTGCATAGCATACAAAGTATTATGCACCTCATATAAATTATTTCTCTTTATCTCCTTTTCCTCATGCACACAAATCCTGCCCTTATAACCCAGTAATCCATCCTCAAAGATTTGAAATCCCTGGCTTATATCCTTCTTGGTTTTGTGCACTAGTTGTTGTATCCATGGATCTGGAAGTTGCCATCCTTGAATTGCTTCCATGATTGTTTGTTGAATAGAGAGATTCGATACTTGCCCTACCACTATCTCTAACTCCAGCTTGGAGATATCATATTGAAGTTCTTGAGGTATTTCCTTCACTGTCATCACATATTCCACAGGTTGTCGACTTAGTGCATCGGCTACTTTGTTTGCCTTCCCAGGGTGGTATAAGATATCATAGTCATAGTAATCAAACAATTCTAACCACCTTCGTTGTCTCATGTTCAATTCTTTCTAGGTGAAGAAATATTTAAAACTTTTATGGTCAGCGAAGATGTCGTAGTGAACTCCATATAAGTAGTGGTGCCAAATCTTTAATGCGAATACCACTGTTGCCAACTCCAAGTCATGCATTGGGTAGTTCTTTTTGTAATTTTTTAATTGTCGAGAGGCGTAAGCGATCACCTTCTCGTGTTGCATTAACACCGCCCATAGGCTTTGACATGAAGCATCACTGTAAATGGCAAAACCTTGTCCGTCCACTCAAACTTGATGTTTTTACCGGTGAGTGCTATCATGGGGGTGGCTATCTTGGAGAAACCCTCCAAAAATTGCCCATAATAACCGACCAACCTAAGAAACTATAGAATTCTTGTGCATTTTTCGGAGCCTTCCATTACTTCACCGCCTCGATCTTGGCTAGGTCAATCATAATCTTTTTCCCTGACACAACGTAAATTGAAAAAATCACTTGATTTAGCAAAAATTCACACTTTGAGAATTTGACATATAGTTTCTCCTCTCGTAATCATTGAAAGATTAGCTTTAAGTGGCTGGCATGCTCTTCATCACTCTGTGAGTAGACGAGTATGTCATCAATGAACATGATCAAAAATTTGTCCAAATACTCACCCAGTACCCTATGCATAAGATCCATGAATGTTGCAGGCATTTTGGTGAGTCCGAATGACATTACAACAAACTTGTAATGGCCATAGTGGGTTCAGAATGTTGTCTTTGGGATATCCGACTTCTTGGCTCTTAGTTGATGATAGCTAAACCATAAATCAATCTTGGAGAACACAGGGGCTCCTTGTAATTGATCGAACAGGTCATCGATTCTGAGCAGTGGGTGAAAGTTTTTGATTGTCACTTTATTAAGTACCTGATAGTCTATGCACATTCTCATGGAACCGTCTCTCTTTTCACAAATAAGGCAAAGGCTCCCCATGGAGAATGGCTTGGTCTTATAAATTTCTTGTCCAGGTAATCTCGTAGTGCCCACAGGTGCACTACAGGTGCCATTCTATATGGTGCTTTGGAGATTGGCGTGGTGCCCAGAATCACTTCGATCTCAAACTCCACTTCTCGGTCTGGAGGTATTCCTGGAACATCTTTCGGAAATACTTCATGAAATTTGCACACCAGTGTTATATCTGCAGGTCGTGACTTAGTCTTTTTTTCTGTATCCACCACACTTGCCAGATATCTAATGCATCCTTCATCTAACATCTTTCTTGCCTTTTGGGCAGATATCACAGCAATTTTTTTTTCTTGTGCCGTGCTCTGAAACACGAACGGTTATTCTCCGGGTGGATTAAAGGTTACCTTCCTTCATTTACAGTTCACCACCGATCCGTACTTTGTCAGCCAATCCATACCAAATATAAAATCATACTCATGTAAATCTAGTATTAATAAATCCACTACCAATTCGCATCCTCCTACCTAGACTGGTACAACTCTAACCCACGACCGTACCAGCATATCCTCCCCCGAAGGTAAGGATACTCCACATATATTTGACATTGGTTCAAGGTTCCTATCTATCTTTTCAGCAAAAGAAGCGGAAATAAAAGAATGGGATACACCAATGTCCATTGTTGACCCAGATTTTGGTCAACTGACACGGAGTCAAAATATGCTTGATGTGAATGAATGCGTTGAAAAGAATCGAATGACAAAAATAATAAGAACACAATATTTTATAGTGGTTCGGCCCCAGGATCTGGTAATGACCTACGTCCACTTAGATTGTTATTGATATGAGAATCAAAGGAGTTATCAAAGAACTAGGGTCCAATGAGTTTCACTAACCTCTGAAGAACAATACAATATTTCAAGTAGAATTACTCTAGTCTCCAATAATTCAAAAGCCAAAAGTCCTTTCCTTGAGCTATCTTTCTCTATTTATAGGCTCAAGGGGGATTACACGAGATTGTTACAGATATTCTCTCCTGAATAATCGGATACTCAGGAGATTGTGTGAGTTAATTTCAGGATTTACAAAGATCTTTATTATAACATTATGCCGCATGCGGAACCATCGACCAGACTGGTCGCAGGAAAGACTGGGCCGCCTACTTCCTATAATGTATCTTCTGGTCGATACACTAGCAGAGTTCCTCCAGATGTCAGCCACGTGTCCAGGGATCACTTGCCACGTCATCAATGCCAATTTTTTGGATAACATCCATTAATGCATATGCTGAGGTATAAGCAATAGGAATCTGACCTGACACCATTTCCAAAGTTCTAGCTCCCTTGTCGCCTCGGGTAAGTGCATAGACACACGGGGGTGCTCCAATTGGTTTCTGTTGGCCGTCTCCATCCTTCTGACCATAGCTTGGGCAGCTCTGGGAGTCATGTCTGATCTTGCCATAGTTGTAACAGACAATACTGTTACACTCGCCTATATGGCGCTTGTTGCATTTGTTATAGTGTGGCCAAGACTCGAAGTCTCTCCTTGGTGGCTTGCTAAAATTTTGTCCTTGATTTGGTGAATCCATCCTTCTCTTGTTGTTTCCCTTGACTGGGGACCTTAAGTTGTTATGGTGGTTGTCCCTTCCTGTTAGGAAAATATAATTTGCCTCAATGGAAATTGGTAAGAAAATTACAACTCTAGATAAAAAATATTACAAATAAATAATTATTGATTAAAAAGTGTTACAACTCTATGACTGAAAATAAAAATAAACAATAGAAGAATTAGAAGAAGAGAATGGAGAAATACAACTCTAAGCAAAATGATACAAATAAAGTAAAAGTGTTTAAAACAAAAGAAATAAAAAGATTATAACTCTAAACAAAGATACAAGTAAATAGAACAAGAATAATGAGAAGAAAAACAATAGAAGGGAAAGTAAGAACAAGAACAAAAACAAAGAAACTCTCACTCACACAACCAAAGTGAAGAGTGTTGGGGATCACCAACTTGAATAAGGTTTGAAACCTTTGTCCAAAAGCTTATTTCCCCCTAACTCAAGCACTAATGGATCTCTCACAGATTTTGGAAATCTACACAATAATGGACAATATTTGGAAGTTACAAATTTGTGACTGAATTTGTAACACCAAATATGTTACATATTTGGATATTCACATATCTAAATATTGTAACTCTCTATTATATGTTACAATATGTGACACTCTTTGTCACATTTATTTAATCTAAAACATTATATTATAAAATAATATAATATTACATTATATTATAAAATAATATAACATTCCCCCACTATTAAATAGTTATCTATTGTAACACTTATTTAATCAATCAACATTATATTTTTAAAATATAACATATCCCCCACTTGATTAAATAATATCTCTCTCTTATAGGAGTCATTGCATTGGTGCATAAAGTAAAGTGTTTTTCAACTTGAACTTTACTATAGTGTAATTATCACAAAATTTGTTGAAAATTTGGTTGCACATTGAACCATCTTTCCATGATAATAAATCGGTGATAAAACAAACACACACCTTTGCCATGTTCACTTGAGACCTCTATGTCTCGCTTTGCACCGTTAATGGTCATGTTCACTTTCCATTCATGGATGTTCTTGAGAATACTCCCAACTCTCATGAGAGGCGGCACCACCCCTAGGCCCATATAGGTAGAACTCTTACAGTATTTTGTTACCAAAAAATACTTGTCTTCACAAGACTGAATTCTATTAAACAACATCTCGGTTTTAACCCTCAACTTGGTAACTCACAAGTACTCAACATCTTAGATGGGACTTGTTTTGAGTATAACTAATATTCATTTGACTAACTTGTTGTTACCTATTGAACTTAACACTAACACTAGTTAAATAACTAGTGTTAAGATAGGTTACAATCAATCGTGAATCTCTTTAGGGAGTTTAAGTCCCATCCCTCGAGATGATGTAGCCACTAAATCCTTTGTTAGTGGCTTAGTGAAAGGATCCACAAGGTTTTCACTTGTTCTCACATAGGATATTGAGATGACTCCTTTTTTAATCAATTCTCTTACACATTCATGTCCTAGACTAATGTGTCTAGACTTCCCATTATACACTCTGATGTATGCTCTAGCCAATGTTGTTTGGCTATCACAATGTATCGATATAGTGGATACATTCTCTTTGATTAGGGGTATCTCTGTCAATAGATCCCTTAACCATTCGACCTCTTTGCCGGTAGCAGCTAGAGCTATAAACTCTGCTTCCATAGTGGAATGAGATATACAGGTTTGTTTCTTGGAACCCCAAGAAATTGCACCCCCACCAAGTATAAATACCCAACTAGTTGTGGACAGGTTGTCCCCAAGATTGGATATCCGGCTTGCATCTGTATATCCTTCTAAGATTGAAGTAAATTTGGAGTAGTGAAGGCTTAGTCCTTTGGTTTTCTTGAGATATCCTAGGACTCTTCCAATAGCCTTCCAGTGATTCACACTTGGATTACTTGTAAACCTACTAAGTTTACTTACCGCAAATGCTATATCAGGTCTAGTACATTGGGCATCGTACATAAGACTTCCTATAGCACTAGCGTACTCCAATTGAGCCACCACTATTCCTTAATTCTTCTCTAGTTTTACACTATGATCGAATGAAGTATTGGCATCCTTAACCTTGAGATGGTTAAATTTGTTCAATACTTTCTCAACATAGTGGGCTTGCCCTAATGCAAAACCCCCACTATGTTTCTTTACTACCAAGTATGGTGTCAACTTCTCCAAGATCTTTCATCTTGAAGGTTGATAATAGAAACCTCTCCGTTTCTTCTATCCCTTTCATGCTATCACTTAGAATAAGCATGTCATCCACATATAAACAAACAATGATCACATATCCCTTACAAGTTTTGGAATACAAACACTTGTCTCCATTGTTATGCCTAAACCCATTAGACATGATGGCTTGATCGAATTTCTCATGCCATTGCTTAGGAGCTTGTTTCAATACATATAAGGATTTTACAAGTCTACATACTTTATGTTCATATTTTGGTAGGACAAACCCTTCGGGTTGTTCCATATAGACCTCCTCATTGATGTCACCATTAATGAATGCCGTTTTGACATCCATTTGATGAACATACAAGTTGTGTATAGAATTCAAAGCGAACAAAATTATTATAGAAGTTGTTCTTACAACAGGTGCATAGGTATCGAAATAATCGAGCTTACACCCAATTGGCTTAGACCCTCTTTTTGCCTAAAACCTTTAGCTACTAATCTAGCTTTAAAGGTTTGGATAGTGCCGTCAGTGTGGTATTTTCTCCTAAATACTCACTTACACCCAATTGGCTTAGACCCCGGTGGGAGGTCTACCAATTCCTAAGTGTTGTTGGAAAGAATGAAATCCATCTCATCATTGATGGCTTCTTTCCAAAATGCATTATCTCTTGATTGCATGGCTTCTCTATAAGTCTTAGGATCATCCTCAATGAGAAGTACAATAGGAATTTTTCTAATGACTTCCTCTCTATTTCCTTCTACCATGTAGAATGAAATTCGTTGAGATTCTATCTCATCCACTACTAGACTTTTCTCCTTTTTAAGCCTTTGACTTATTCTAAGCTCAAATGGTTGCTTTACATTCTTTTGAGAATTCTCCTCTTGAGAATCAATTTTGGATGTAGAAGCTTGAGAATTGTTCTCATATAACAAATTCTCCTTTAGAGATGTTGAAGCTTGAGAATTGTTGTCACATAACATGTTCTCAAAGAATTCAACTTCTCTAGATTCAGTCACAACATTAGACTCTAAGTCTAATAGCCTATAATCTTTACTGTTGTTGGCATAACCAACAAAAACACACTTTGTGGCTCTTGAACATAACTTTGTTCTATTATGTTCATTTTTCTTGCAATATGCAAGACATCCCCACACTTTGAAGTACCCTATGTTGGGTTTTCTTCCTTTCCATAACTCATATAGAGATATAAATACCATGTGAAAATTTCTCAAGCAAATAATCACTAATTTCACTTTTATTTGTCTAAATAATCTCAAAATCACGTAAATAACTTTTGTGAATTTTTTAAGAGTCTCTTTGAGATTCTTTTGAAAATGTCATTTTGACATCTATTGATTTTCTCATCAAAATCAATTTGAAGATGTCAATTTTTAAGCACTTAAATCAAAGAAAATAAACCCTCAATGATTTATTTAAACACTTTGATTTCTAATGCTTTGGTTTAAAAATTATCTCCTCGTTGAGATTAACTAAAACATTTCACAATATTTATCCAAAAATGAAGAAAATTCTCAACAATATTATTCACCATTGGTGTGAAGATTCCAAAATTGCTTCTCCAATTTCGTAATGTCTCCTCATTGAGACATTGGATATTTAAGAATTATTCTTCCCCTTAGGTTCATCTTTTCTTATCTCATAAGTTGAGATGGTCAACACTTAAATGATAAATTTTAATTTATCAAATAATTCTCTTTATTTACCAAATAAATGGTAACTCATCACATTGCAATAATATCGGATAAAACATATTTATATTATTATCACCTTAATAATCATATCATATGGCACACCATAATAATTTCTCAACATATATCCTTCATATTAACATGCATTTTGAATCTCATAATTATATTGTAAGTATATCACAAATATCATACAATAATTCACATATTGATATATTTTATTGATTCATAAAATCAATATATAGGCATGTCAAAAACTACTTAATTATCATGCTTCATAAATTCTCAAAACATAATTTTCATGTCAAATGTATGTACTACTATCTCACATATAGCATACACATAAGATTAACAATCCCTCGATTATGTAGAGCTTGTCAAAAGTTAACTTCTAAGAATTACACATTAACTTTCACAAATAGATGTGTCAACTATGTAACAATGTATCTCATATTGTATTAACATGTTAACATCTGCACAATTATTCATATATCAACATTTGAAAACATGATAATACATGAAATAAAATTTCATCACTATTACATAAAATAGTGTATACATTTACACTTACCTTGTCTTACCACATAGTTCAATTGGACCCATCAAACCTATCCAACCTCACTAGATCTTGATCCATAATCTTGATAGTCTCACCTTCCATTGAAACAAACAAAGGGATAAGCTTTTTAATGTTAGGATAATATAATTTTCCTTAATGGAAATTGGTAAGAAAATTACAACTCTAGACAAAATATTACAAATAAATAATTATTGATTAAAAAGTGTTACATCTCTATGACTGAAAATACAAATAAACATTAGAAGAATAAGAAGAAGAGAATGGAGAAATACAACTCTAAGCAAAATGATACAAATAAAGTAAAAGTGTTTGAAACAAAAGAAATAAAAAGATTACAACTCTAAACAAAGATACAAGTAAATAGAACAAGAATAATGAGAAGAAAAGCAATAGAACAGAATGTAACGCCCTGGATAGCCAAGACCGTTACACTGTGTGTTTATAAAGGTGTTGGACTTGCTAATCAAGTCATTTAATTAAAAACGTGTTACTAAACTTAGTTGAACTAGGGTTAAAAGATTTTGGTCTCAAAAGCCGCATTTCTTATAAATAAACATTTTTCTGTTTACACGGGATCCTCAAAATAACAAGGTTAGAACCATTTACAAAGATTCAAGATTTAAATACAATAATTAGCCACTCTAAGGAAAAACAGACTGTTAGGCATTCCTTGTCCTGATCCACTCCTCGACCATGGCGGCCGAACAACTGACTATGTACATTTAGCCCCGCAACTCTCCATCTCAAGATTGGTCCAACTTGCCTTTGCCTTTACCTGCACCACGTAGCACCCGTGAGCCAAGGCACAGCAAGAAAACACAATAACAGAGCATAAACAATCAACAGACAATCCAATATCTCATATCACATAAACATGTTCTCAACAGTCTAAGCATCCATGATAACCAAGTGTTCAGCATACCAAACATATCATTTCTCATCAACAATCAATTCACAAATGATAACTAGGGTTAGCGCCCTTAGGTCGCACCCTCTGTTTATCCCACTGACTCCGGCCCGCTTAAATCGAGCTCAGTGAATATTAAGCTGTCCTCGGCTACTAGTGGCCAAGCCGCGCCCTGTGCGCAAATATTGTTTACGGTACCCTTTGGCTGTTTATCACATGTCCCATGGAATAATACCATCTATGACATTATACAGATATCGGGAGTACTTAGTCCCATCACAAACACATAACCGGGTGCAGTTTTCTTACCTTTAGATTCGCTAGCTTCGTTCACCTTGATCCTTGAGCACGATCCCTCTTGAGCCCTAGTGCACACCTAGTCACAACCATAGATCACAATCATCACCAAACCTCAAGTCCAAAACCTAACCTCGGGACCAATCCCGAGCCCTTGGGAAGCCCCAATTCCACCAAACAGGGTGGTGGAATCGAACCCCGAACCCCCCGGACAAAAACCCATGAAAATAACTCAAAAACCCATTTCCAGAAACAGGGTAACGCTACAACGCTACAAACAGAGCCCAAAATCGTCCTAGGGTATATGGCCTTGCGCTACAGCGTCCAAAGGCTAGCGCTGTAGCATTAGTCACAGAACAACAAATGTTGTTTTTCCCTCCTTCGATTTTCCCCGAGCCAAACCTTACCAAAACTTCTCCAAACCTCAACCAAACTTAGAAACAAGCTTACTAACATGTCTAACTCATCCCAAGCATCCCAACCACACAAAACTTAAGCACATGCACCCCTAATCCAAGATTTCACCATAGCTGAACCTAGAATTCAAAAACTCAGCAAAACAGCCACTGAAATCACAAAGTTCAAACTAGAATCCCTTACCTTTGCTGGATAAATTTAGCCTAGGTTGTCCTCCTCACAAGCTTGGCCTTCACCTCCTCAAAGCTTAGCTCCAACTTCCCTAGAATTCCCAACCAAATTCAGCTTAGATTTCTTAATTCAACATCAAAACTAGAAACCAAAGAAAACCTCAAAGTCTTACCTTAACTGGATGGATTGTTCTACCAATTCCTCAAGCTAGTACAGGGAACCTAGCCTCTAGCTCTTACCCAAACTCCTCCTGAGTTTTTGCTCCAAATGAACCCAAGAAATGGTGAAGAAATCCCAAACCAACCTTGGAAATGCCCTGTCTTTCTTTCCCTTTTTCCTTCCCTTATTTTCCTTTCTTTTCTTCAGAATTTCCAGCCCTTTCTACACTTCCCACTAAGGCATAAAGCCTGAATAATACCTATCCTTTATAAGCCAAATGACCACAATACCCTCCCCTTTAATTCTAAATCTTTTAATCCACCTAGGGACATTTTGGTCATTTCACCCAATTCCCGCTAATTTCTTGAGTGTCTCTATTATTTTCCGCTTACCTAATTAATCACCAAGTATATTCCTCAATGTAAAAATTGACCCCAATATATTCTCTAAATTCCCATTTATACCCCCAGGCTCACCCCAAGCCGGGTATAAATCCCTGCCGTGACTTTTCCGCTAACCCGCTCACTAGGATCGTCTCAAATCACAGATCATAGATATATCCACATAATAATGTGGTCTCGACAATTTATCACATATATATACAGTTATGCCCTCAGTGGGCCAGAATTACGATTATGCCCTTCTAACTTAGTCAGGGCCTACATGGATACTAATACACATAGTCATGCATCTCAGATATTCAAATAGTCATATAACATACTTTTAATCATTAAATCACATATATTCCGATTATGCCCTCCTGATACACTAATCAAGGCCCTTAAGCCTTATTAGTAAATTTGGGTCATTACACATAAAGTAAGAACAAGAACAAAAACCAAGAAACTCTCACTCACACAACCAAAGTGAAGAGTGTTGGGGATCATCAACTTGAACAAGGTTTGAAACCTTTGTCCAAAAGCTTATTTCCCCCTAACTCAAGCACTAAGGAATCTCTCACAGATTTTGGAAATTCTTTCTGGAATAATCAAGCCTCTAGGTGTTTTCTAGCCAAGTGCTTTAATGGATACAAAATTGTGTCAAGTGAGCAATAGGCTCCTATTTATAGAGTTTAGAGACACCCTTTGAATTTCAAATTCCACCAACCCCATGGTTGTTACCAATGATTAATTGGATGTTTATGGAATTAAAATTGAGATTTGGGAGTTATTTGAGATTTTTGAGCCGTTCAAAAAGGTTGGAAAAAACTGAAAAAAGTTGGTCAGTTTTGCACCTATGGCCGTGGCCACTGGTCTCTGTTCCCCATGTCGCGGCCACTAACCAATTTCAGCACACAAAATTGTGCTATTTTTCCAAACGGTTCCAATCCACTCCTAATTGATTTTGTAGCCCCCAAAATACATTATTGGGGTTGAAATCATATCTCTAGCAACCATTTCACATATGGCTTTAAGAAATTCATCTCAATATTGTGTAACATAAAATCTACACAATAATAGACAATATTTGGAAGTTACAAATTTGTGACTGAATTTGTAACACCAAATATGTTACATATTTGGATATTCACACATATCTAAATATTGCAACTCTCTAATATATGTTACAATATGTGACACTGTTTGTCACATTTATTTAATCTAAAACATTATATTATAAAATAATATAATATTACATTATATTATAAAATAATATAACACTTTCCATACCCTGATTGAATTTGGGAGTGAACCTCCCAGTAGACCCGTGCCAGTTATTAGGGAACCTGCCTCGATTGTTAGGGACATAGGGTCATCCCTCAATCCTTTTGGTTTCTTTCTTCTATTCCAATAACCAGGATTCCTTACGAATTACCCTTTCCACTCCTTCATCATAGGTATCAGGACTTGTCCTTCTGGTATCCACAAATTGAGCTATCTCCCTCTTCAATCCTTTCATGAATTTACGTACTCGATTGGCTTCAGTATTTACCAAGTCCAGAGAAAATCTTGATAGTTGGTCAAACTTACGTACATACTCTTGCACACTCGAGGTACCTTATACCAAATTTGAGAATTCAACTACCTTCCGTTCCATCACGGTCTTGTTGTAGTACTTAGCGTTGAACAGAGTTAGGAATTCGGTCTATTCCATTTATGTGACATTGCATCCCTTCTTAACAATGTCCCACCAGATACAGGCATCTTTCCTCAACATGTACACTACACATATCACCTTTTGACTTCAATGAAGTCAAAAAAATTTCCAATACACTAATCCACTCTTCTGCCATTAATGGATCAGATGTCCCTTCAAACACTGGTGGGTTATGTCTTCCAAACATTTCAGAGATCGGCTTGGGCGGATCGAACCTTAGTACTCCTACTATGGTTCAGCTCCCATTGGGGGATCAACTTGCTCCACCCTTTCTGGCTTCTCTGGCAACCCCCCGTTGTTTTCCTGGGGTACCTGATTGTCTGGTCCTCCCGACAATCTCTGTAGCTGGGTTTGGAACATCTTAGCATGGGCAACATTCTATTCGTGCGTAGTGTGTCTTAAGTCCTCCACATGAGTCACTAGATCGGGTTCTGGATATGCCCCTAGCCCGACCTTGACCTCTTCCCCTACCTGGTCATCGACCGCCACCCCAGCTAGGGCCAGTGGGTTAGTAGCTAGCCTTCCCTGCTTCTAATGTTAGGAGCCATCTCAACTTCCTTTATAACACATGTAGTAGAGGAAGGATTACTAATAAAACAAAATAATCGATCGTGGTTCTTAAGCAGGGAAACAAAAGACAAACCATTCTAATGCAAGTAGATAACCATAAAATATATGCCAATTAGCGACTTAACATCTAAACATCCGGTATCACTACATATAACATAAAATAATTTGGTCTATACATGGCCTAAAGGTTCCACTCCGGGGTACCTTGGTACACACAAGAAGGGAAAAGAAGACTACTATATATAGTCTCGTGAGTATAAAAAGAAATAGTGATACTATCCTACTAATGGGGCCTAGTGTCGCGACCTAGTTCATGTCCATATCGTTTCCTTGATCCTCCTCATCGGACTCGATCTCAGTGTTAGAATCATAATAATTAAAGTGAACCCTTAAAGGGTTAGGATCACCTCTCGTGTCTACCACTGCCTGAAGCCACTTGTTCGCCTAGTACCGGCGGAACCATGCTAACCAAAAAATAGGCAGCCCAAACTTTACCTCCAGTGCCTCTCGAAGCGTGGGCCAAGTTGTGAAAGTCCGTGTTTGTCACTTACGCCTATGCCAAGCCATCACAATACCTCAGAATCTAGTCCCCACAAACCTTACCCACATACACCTTGGAAAATCCACCCGTAGTAGATGGTAGTTGATGTGACTAGTCTATCTGCACAATTCTCGTGGCTTATAGTCTGAGTGAAAAGGGTACAGGCCGTGAATTGTGTGAGACTTCCTACTCATGAAACGTCGATAAAAATGCAGGGTCTGTAATCGATTATACAATGTGGGTAGAATAGGTAGGCCAGGAAAACTCCCTCAATATGAATAGGCATACTATCCTACAATTTATAGGAACAAAAGTGAATGGAAGAATCCATCAAAAGGATTTAAAAGAACAATACTTACAGTGAGTGCCAGTCTATCTTGAAGAATGTATGTGTGGGTTTGTCTATAAAACCGATTCAATTTGAGCTTTGATAGCACTTGTAAATAATAAAAAATATAAGCCAAAAACAATGTGGAAAATAACATTTTCATTATAAACGTGTCCCAAAAATTTGCATAAAAAAACTTTTAAAAAGTTGTGTGCACACACTTAACAAATTACAATTGTTTTTGAATATTTAAAGTAAACATAAATAGCTTAAACATAATTGATAAAATAGTGTTAGCCCCAAAAGATATTTTCACAAAAATATTCCCCAAAGGTCGGACCACACGTACACTCCCGCAAGTAGACTCCAGCGCTCACTGCTTCGCCTTGCCCTTGCACTTACCTACATCATGAAATAACTACGTAAGCGAAAATGCTTAGTAAGATTAATCTTTCAAACAAAAACCTACTACGACCGAAAGGCGGGGTTTTACTAAGAGTAACCAAAGCATAAGTCTTTAGGGTAACTTTCGAACCCTATCAAATAAGGTCTAACAATTCAAACCAGATCATTAGCTTGGTTGTACCAAAGAACCAACTAAATTCAAAATCAACCTGCATGTAGAAAATCCCAGAACAAGCAGATACAAGATATACATGCATAACACCACACTACAATGGCTACAAAAATCACTGAAGATCTACAAAAATATAAAGAGGAATCGAGCACCTCTTAGATCACAACTGCTAAGTTCACGGGGTACTTTCTACTTGTTTAATCATTTCATTGGTCGATTGTGCTTCCCCTACCCCGGTCGCCAGTTCGAGTGCTAGTATTACTTAGTAATCACTGGATTTACAACAATGCAGTCCCAGTACGCACACTGGATTTTACAATAATACAACAATTATTCATCCCGGTAGCTAGCCATATTCACATAACCATAATAAATTTACACACCAACTAGACTCCCCCTTGAGTACACCGGTTACGAATCAACAGATATTCGAGTGTGCTCCCCCCTACCCTAGTCATCAGTGCATAGTCAATCGACCATGCTTCCCCCTACTTCGGCCATTAGTCCATAGCCAATTGACCGTGCTTCCCATACCCCGGTCATCAGCTCGAATACCAGTATTATCTAGTAATCACTAGATTTCATTGGAACATTCTGTACACTTACTAGTACTCCCTAGCCATTACTAATTCAGCCCTGAATCAATCTAGTATAAATAACTATAACAAACAATACACTAGCATGTTTCAAGTTGTAGCCAACAAAGTTAAGATGAACTTACATGGATTTCTTAGCTCCTAGCTAAAATCCTTGGGTCACCGCTGACCTTCCCCCCCTTAGCCAATACTATAAATGATACAATATACTCAGATTAATCTATGACATCCACTCAGTATTGATACTCTAGACATTTCTATAATGCTAGGGCATTAGCAAATCTAAATCTTATCGTCCCCTTTCCCTAGATAATAACGTGTTAACTTATCGACGCCCGATTGTTTAATTTGAAAAAATGCAACTTAGGCATCCTATTTAGAAAAATATAATTTTTTTTTCTTTATTTTAGAAAATACTCAACTATTCTTTGGCTTATTTATAGAAATAAATAATTTTGGATCTTTTTGATAATACTCTAAATTTATTTAAGAAAAAGGAAACCCCTTTTGTGGTATTTTTAAAAAGTAGGACATTGGACCCTAATTTATTTTAATCCATCAAAATCCCTTTTTAATTCTTTATAAAAATTATTTTCATGTCTAGTGTTACTTTATCCAATTTTTATCTAGAAAAATATTTTTTTCTTTAACATCCCATTTCGCTTTCTAGAACTAACAATTTAGTGATAATTTGCTAACTTTCACCCTCTATCATTTTCTCTGTATATATCCACACTCCTTTAAATTTACAATTTTAAACCTCATTATAAGGACTAGAACTACAGGAAAATCCCATGTCAAAATTCATCATAGTTTGGGAGAACTAACCATGCCAAAACCTTGAATTTTTATTGTCAATTTTTTTAGAGTTCCAGATATGTGGGAAAATTAGAAAAAAAATATACCTCTTAAACCACAATTTATTTTACTCTAAATTCTTACAAGAACCCTTATAATCATGTTACCAATAATCTCACAAAATTTTATAATTTTTGAACAAGTGAAACCTTTCCAAAATATTTTTACAATCTGGACAGTGCATATTGCCTGGATTTTCCCTGGTTCAAACTATTTTCTCAAAATGCTTATAAGTTGAGCTTTACAATGAATTTTTAAGATCTTATAAAGCCTAAACTCAAGTACTCTTCGAGTAATACAGAAATGCAGCAACCTGTTTTACAAATAGAGGCATAAAGTTGTAGTTTGACCCATTGGAAGTCAGACCACGAAAATGGCAGCAAACAACTTCACCTAAAATCTTACATAGCTACTCTTAAGAAATATACTAACATGCATGCATTAATCATTCACATTAAACACATTAATACATGCAAAATGAAGGATTAACAACAAAAATTACACATGCAACTCAGATTTACCAATCATACACAAAGTTAACCAAAAATCACAAGATTTTTACCCTTTGTTATTCTAGGTTTTGGGTTCGTGTTCTCGTAAGTTTGGAATCCCACCACTAGCTTCCAATACCTTAAAAACTTCTCCAAACACAACAAGTTCAGATTATACCACAAGAAAAGAAGGAAAAAATAGAGAGGGATTGACATTTGAAACCCTAAAGAAATTACCTTTTTTGGTGCTCAAGGTTGCATGCATGCACTTAAATGGGCTTGCACGACTTGGGGTTGCTCTTTGAACCTCTAGACCTTAGAACCATGGACATAAGTTAGTTAACTCAGAGAAGAAAATGGAGATAGAGGTGCCATAGGTTCAACATGTAGAAGGAAAAGAAGAGGTAGATCTCTTTCTTTTTTCGAATTTCAAGAGGTTACCTTTTGAGATTTCAAGAACTTTTGCCTACACCCCCTTTTGTTCCTTCTTCACTTATGGGTGCCCTCCTAAGCTTGGAGCTTGCATTACAATGGAAGAAATGAGATCCAACTCAGAGAAGAATGGTAGAAAACATTCTGCATAAAGAAAGACAAGAAGAAATGATGAAAGGTGTTACCTTGAACTCGGTTTTGCTTAGGTTTGTTCACAATCTTTAATGGAGTTTCTCGTTGTGGGAGAAGGAGAGAGAGCGCCGAAGTGAGAGGGAGAGAGAGAGAGACTCTGAATTTTCAGAGTTAGGAAATGAAAATAAATGAGAGGGAGGGTTGATTGTCTCGGTTCTTGGGAGGGAAGGAATGAAGATGAAAAGGCTTTGTTATTTGGTTGGTTCTTGACTAACTAAAAGTAGGGTTTTGATACTTTCATGCATGAGTGACACCTCATGCATTTCAACCCCTCTCATTAGTCAAACCCTACACTTATTTATTTATATATTTAAAAAAAAACTAATACCTCAAATAATGTCCAAAACTAGCTTTTACTCAAAAGTGGTATTGGTGCCACTAAACCACTAACCCTTAATAAATTGGGTAAGATACTAACATATGGTAAAATTCAAATGATAGAATAAATGTGACACCAATATTTAAATGTACACATTGTTGATGCAGTTTTTTCGCCAACAATAGGTTTAGAAATATAATAAGAATATTAGTGCTTATTTATAAACCGTAATGAACTTATAAGAATCCTTTGGTACACACAAAATTTTACGTGGTTCAGTGGTTAAAATCCACCTAGTCCACGAGACAATATTATTGCTTTTCTCTCATAATTACGCAAAGTTTCAGTAATACAAAAAGGCCGTCCCTTTCCCTGTCCATTATCCCTAATATTTATAATAGAATTTCAGGGACAGGTTTAGGTAACCGTGTGCATAAATATGGTATACATATAATACAGATAATTCCCATTTACATTGGGATAGGATTGCATAACATAGTGTACTCCTGCTATCTTGGATAATAAATGACAAATGTGCAATACAGCTTGGGCATTAAAGAGTGTATAAAGAGCTTCCAAGTCTCTCGGGATCCTTCAGTATGTGTTCTGCCCAGGTTTCCACAAGCTGAATATCTTCATCGAGCTGTTGATCAAAGATTATCTGAACCTTAGTTTGAATTAACTTCAGAGTGCCCAAAGGAGGATCTGGCCACTTTATGTCTCGAACTGGACCGTTATCCTAAGAGGCGGCCTGATAAGAACCTGAATGTTATATTGCCAAGCCCCAACTCGAGCTGCTCTCATCATTATTAGCTAGATGTTCTACTTGGTTGCTTTTTCATATATTCATCTGCCAACTGTACCCATAACTAAGTAATTAAACTCGTGCTAATTTTTAAGGTACAACATTTCCCCCCTAAGCTCCTTCTCGTGCTTGATGGTATCACTTTCTGACACGCATATTAGTGGCTTTTAGGCTTCTTTCATGTAAAATCGTGCTTGTCCATCTATAATTGGCATTCGTTTGAGATTCGAGGACTGTGACAATTGTCATGTCAACTTTTTGCTACCGCACGACTCATTTATTCTAGGCCTTTGGATCTCAAGCTGACCTAATCGGATGGCCCGAATTAATTCTCAAAGTTTACATATAAATAGGGAGATCAGACCTGAGCCTTACCACCTTTGCATTCAAAAAGTTTCTTTTCAGAAATAAACATTCCTGTTTTCTCTCAAACTTTTCCCTAAAACCTTCATCGCCCTTCAGTCTCTTAGAAGCTTATAAGCTCCTGCCTGTGGACGCATCGACATTCTTTTTGAACGAACGTATAAACTATAGGTATTTCCTCATCTGGTTTGAATCTTTCATTTCTTTATTTTCCAATGAGTTTTTTTACTTCGAAAAATATTCTTTGTTCAATATTGTTTCATGTTCTGGTTTTGCCTGAGTTTAAATAGGGTTCGATTTAGGCTAAATGAATGAGACTAGACTTGTTTAGAAATAAGGTATTCAAAAGCTGGGAAAATTTTTTGGGTTTTACAAAGAAAATGTTACTGGTACATCGATTAGGAAACCTATTTGGATGTAGAAGATGAGAAGATTTTAGGTTTGGTTCTGGGTAGCTTAAGGGTCACGATTCCTTAAGTGGTTTTGCATTAATCCACTTTCAAAAGAAAAGTAATGGGTCTAGCGAGTCTGACACATGAATCCCAAAGTATCAGGGAATTTCATGAATTTATTGCCCGTGGCCTAGGACTACGTGTGGACCCACATGTTGATGCTAGGACACAACTTAGCTCGTGTAAATTTGCATACCGAAAAGTCAACCACTTAAACCCTCGGATCACCATACCTTTATTGTCGTAGCTAGTAATTGTCTTAGGTTGCCACTAATAGGCTACTTTATCGTCAGGCGAGCTAGATCATGGCCTCACCAAAGAAAAATGTCACAAGCTCCTCCACTCAGAACAAGAACAAAGGCAAGCAGATCACGTCTGAATCTCCAAATCCTTGTTTCGGTCCAGTGGTGGGGAGGGAACTTGTCGTCGACCCCAACACTTTCTTCGAGGCCGAGCACATCATGTCTCAAATAACGTCGCAGGGGAAGGTGAACAAAATATTCCTGACCCAAAGCGAGCTGCGTCCGGGGAAGCAGCTAGCCCCTCTAGCCAATGTAACCCATGTAGAGAATTAGATCGAGCTGCTACCAATTTTAGGCTAGTTCACTTCATCCCCCACCAGCTTGTTAGTCGCCATCCTACTGACTCGGACTTGAACACAACCCTCCTTCAGTGTGTGGATCATCTGGTGATACACTATGACCATTGCTATCTCAGATGTACCATTGTGGTTGACAACACCCTCCACTTTAGGTCTTCCATTTTTTAGGAATACGGGACAAATCATAGGACATGGCATTCCTTACGTCGGGGTGTATTCGCCCCCGACTTTAGGCAGTTTGTAGAGTGTAAGGAACGGTTCCTAGTGCGTAGCGGAAATTGCGGTAATGGTATACAACAAAAATTTTCATATAAACAATCTTTATATGAGGCTCTTTCAATATACAATATGTTAATCAATATATATAACATGTATATGAAAAAATAATACGAAATGATTTACCTCTTGTAGCCTATCAAGAATCCTTGAATCTTTTCATGTATTTCGATCTTCCTATCCTTGCTTGAGTACTCACACCTAGATCTTCCAAGATGTTCTCTACACCTCAAGATGTGGGTGGGCACATAGAGAACTATGATCAATTTTGTGAATCAAAAGTATTCTCAACACATGAGATTTTTTATTATAGGCTAGTGAGAATAGGTTTTGCTTTTGTGAAAAAGATGATAGTTTTTCTTCTTTGTAAAAACTTGATCAAACTTCTTGTTTCTATTTTCTATCATATAGAATATATAGGCATTATTACCATAATAATAATAATAATAAAGAAAATCAATCATATTTTATAATAATAATAATGGTAATAGACAAAAATCTAACATTCCATTTTAAAACCCCTTTTAAAATGTTTAATTAATTAATTAAAAAGAAAAATAAAAAACCAATATCTGATAACATCAGATGTGCCACACGCAGCAGTCCAAGCCATATGTGTGTGGCATATCCCTAAAAAATGGGATTTTGATTTTTTCATGTGTGTTTATTTTAATTAATTAATAATTAGATATCTAAATAAGGTATCATCTTTTTAAGGAAAAAGATAACAACTTGAATTTCAAATTCAAAATTCAAAATTTGAATTTCCATTATCATCTTATTATTAATTAAATAAATATAATAATCAAAACCAATTTTGACTATCCACATTTATTTATTCACACTTAATTAAAATAATTGATTAAAATCAATTTACTCTATTTCCACACGATTTTGAAAATTGTACAAATGCAATAATAAAATTGTGCAACTTCAATTATCACATAATTGCATATTTATCCCGAAGAATAAATATTCTCTCAAATAGCCCATTCATAGTTTAATTCTTGTATCAACTTTTACCTTGATTAGTGTTGATAGAGTCGCCCCGGGACCTGTGGACCAATAATTCCAAGTTCTAATAAATAAAAGATTATTAACGAAAACTCTTTGATTCAATAATCATATTTATTATTCTCATGATTATTACACTATAAATATGAGGCTGAACTCTTGAGAATTAAAGACATATTTACTGAGTACTTTATTGTAACCATAAAGTGTCCATTGATATAGTCATTACATACAAATTAATCATCTATTGATGATTCATAATTAAATGGGAATAAAATTATCGTTTTACCCTTTTAATTATATATTGATTCCTAGTGTACCATTGACTTTACTAGTGAAGGTTAATTCATAATCTGATTATGAATTTGACGTCAATAACCTTTTCAGTTCCAAAAGACAACCCAATAGGGAATCATCATTCAATCTATAAGAATGTATAGATTCCATATCTATTGAGCTATGTCCCCAGATATTTAAACAAGTATTATTAAATCACATCTGGTCCACTTCTAAATACTATCAACATGCAATGTACCTCCACTAAAGTGTCATACTACTCTAGTAACCCGGATCTAGGTCACATGTATTTATAATACTAGTGGACCGTACTAGTAGTAATTAATCTAAATATTCCATAGCTTTATTTTACTGCGAACTATTTAAGTTCCTTATCTCAATCTCGACTCTCTCATACCAATATGAGATTGAGACCACATAGATGAACTTGGGTTTTTTCTAATATTTACTTAATATTGTTGACCCACAATTTGGCCAACTGACACGGAGTCAAAATATGAATGATATGAACAAATATAAAGAAAGTAATATAATGACGAAAGTAAAGAAAACACATCAATTTATAGTGGTTCGGCCCCAAGATCTGGTAATGACCTACGTCCACTTAGAATTATATTGATATGAAATCAGAAGTGTGATCAGAGAACTCGGGTTCAATGAGTTTCAGCACTTCACTTAAAGCGATACAAGTGTTTTGGGAAAAATTCTCTCTTTCTCTATCGTTTTTTCTTCCGTTCAAAAAAAGTCCCCTCCCCTTGTGCTATTTCTTGCTATTTATAGGCTCAAGGAGGGTTACCGATTATTTGTTGCAGATATTATCCCCTGAATAGTGGGATACTCGGAAGATTGCATGAGATAAATTCGGGATTTACAAGGATCTTCCCATAAATGTCGTTCTGCTAATGGAACCACCGACCAGACTGGTCGCGGTCTAGATAGGCTTGTCATGCTTCTGGTGTGTCTCCTGGTCGATACTCTAGCAGATGCTTCCAGGTGTCAGCCACGTATCAAGAATTTATTTGCCACGTCACAAATGCTGATTTACCTGATAACATTTGCCCCCCAAAGTTTATTTACTACGAACAGTAAATAAACTTTGAATGAATGACTCTTCGGTAATGCCTCCTGATGTGTCAGAACCCTTCGTGCGTCCTTGAAAAAAGCAACCCACTCCTGTCTATTCAGGACTTTTTAGTTTCCCAGAAACAATTTCGACGGCTATCACGTTTCCCCATACTTCGAAAAGGGAAACTTAATGATCACGCCTTTTGAATATCAGAGACAAACTTATATAAGATCACCAGAGCCATTTCTTTCCTTTTCACGCACGCCACTACTCTGCTGAAAAACTCTAAAAACCATAGCTTTACTTTCTCCGGCGAACTTTCCTTTGTGCTTTTTAGACTCAGACGGTGGGCTCCTTGACTCCCGAAGCTCTCATTTCCATCTCCACGACCATTTTCCTTGGTAAGTTTTTTGAAACTCCATGCTTCTAATTTTTTGTAGTGCACTGTTTGAGTCTCTCGGTTTTTAGTTTTTGAATGCCTGCAAATAGGATATTTTTGTAGGCAGAGTAGGCTTATGAGTAAGTTTAAGACCTAGGATCAGTGCTTTTTAGGACGTAAAATCGAAGTAGTATTTCGATTTTTAAGCTAGTTGAAAATAATTTTTTCCCGCCCTAAGGGGAGTTGAAAAAGCTTTTTAGGAAAACTTTTCACTTTCACCCTTTGATCCGTTTCTTAAACTGTTCGCACAGAAAGACTTAGTTTCTTGTTAGAATAATGTTATATAAAGGCTTAGCTTTTATATTCGACCAGTGTTATTCTGAAAGCCTTCTAGACTCCTCTGACCTCGCCTCCCCATTCTTCTGTTTGCAGATTTTAATGCCAGATTTGTGGGGAGGTGAGAGACCCATCGACGACGACCTCCTCGCCCAACTGCTCGAGGGAGAAGAACAACCAGCTGACCGCGTCTACCAGATACCTTTCTCACGAACTTCTTCCAGACCGCACCCTTCTCCTCCAATGGCTCGTTCAAAATCTTCTGGAAAGAAAAGGCCCGAGTCTGAAAATAACCCTTCTTCTCCTGCCCAGCCTGATTCGCAGGCGGGGGCTCCCTCGACCAGTGGTCGAGAGAATCTTGTTCCTGACCCTAATATCCAAACTAGGGCTCGTCCTCGCCATCGGAATCCGCCTGATGTCGAATGGTATATTCCCCCAGCCAGTTCGATGACTCCTCGGATGGTCGCCAACTGCTTCAGAAGATACCCCCTAACGGGGGTAACCATTACGCGCCCAACTGCGGATCAGAGGGCTAATCATCCAGGAGGAGCGAACAGCGCCTGGTCCCGGTATCACATTGAAGCGGGGGCTTATCTCTCTCTTCATCCTTTCTTTGTAGGGGTGGCCAACTATTTCGGCGTCGCTCCTTTTCAAATAACTCCTAACGCATATAGGATGTTGGCTGCACTCTATGTCCTGTACAAACTTAACAAATGGCCAGAACCTTCACCCCATGAGGTTAACTACCTCTTTGACCTCAAGTCCAATCCTCAACACAACGGGACGGGCTTTTTTCACTTCTGTCACCAGGAAACTGGCCAGACGTTTTTGAGTGGCACCACCCATATATCGAACGTGGGGCATTACAACAAGGAGTATTTCTTCACTCCGGATATAGCCAGTAACAGCTTGGCCTTCGCGAGAGGAGGTATAAATTTGTCTTTGCCTTGGTCGATATTTTATCACGGAGTATTTCCTTTCATCATTTCTCAAACTTGATCTGCTTTTCAGGCCCCTGGTTGCGTCCGACCCCAACACCAGACATGGTGTTAAGGTCTAACACCCTGGCCAAGATGTCTGCTGTAGCCAAATGTGTCAAAACTCTGACGCTAGGAAAGAACTTGAGGTCTTCTGGCCTTCTGGCTCCTCGCCATGAAAATAGAGGGTCCGTAGCGGACGAACCTACTGCCGAGGGGGTTCCCGAGCAGCAACCTCCTGTGCCCTCTCCTAGGAGGAGGCCCACAGGAGTTACGATCAGGGAACCCACAGGCAGCCCTTCTGCAGAAAGGCCTTCTGCTCCCCAAGGCAAGGGGAAAGAAAAGGCCACAGATACTGTCGTTGATTTGGAGGAATCTTCTGATGACAATGGTAACGTTATTTCGCTTTTAAATGATTTGCCAATCCCTTGTCATATGTTTGACGGGGATGGTAACTTTACATATGCTCCCAATCTAGGGCCAAACTTCTTCGTGCCAGAAAATGAGTATATGATTAATAGAGTCAATAGTATAGCGACCAGTAGTTGTAGCTCGGGTATTCACTTTATTATCTTCTTTTTGTTGTATTACTTACCTTCACCTTTCTCTATCCTTACTAACCTCTTGTGCTTATTTTCATGCAGATATGTCGACTCCCAATATTTTTGACATGTACCAGGCCGAAGAGGAAGAGGAAGTCCCTCAACTTCAACAGAGGTCAAAGAAGCGGACTGGTGAAACCAGTCAAGGTCCTTCAGCTAAGAAGAATCGACCAGAAGACCTTCCTCAGGGTACACCAACTGGGCGAAGTCCTGCGCCAACTGGGCGAACTCCCACTCCTCCTCCAGCTCCTTCTGAACAGCACAACACTCCTGCTCGGTCCAACCCTCCACCTGCGCCTGCTAGGGAGCAGCTTTCTCGCGAAGAGGCCCATGAGGCCAGGCTCGTGAGCCGTACCATCCGATCCGCTAAGGATCGAATTGAACGCATAGGAAAAGGTGAGCGTGTTGGGGCCGCCATGATCCAAGCTGAAGAGTTACCAGTCGATCAGATCCTGAACAGGGCTCTGAACGAGATCTCCAGCGTAAGCATTTCTTTATTCCTCGAGTCTTTGTTTTTTTTTAGCCCTCGTGATAAGTCTTGACTTCTTTTTCTTTCATTTACAGGCCTTACTTTCTGCCATTACTGCTCGTACCCGAGCCCAGGCCTACTTTGAGCAGATTGAGGCTAAAGTTCTCGAGAAGCATCAGGTGAAGGCGGCTGAGGAACTTTCGGCTGCTGAGGCCAAACATGCTAAGGAGTTGGAGACGGTGGTCCGAGAGAGGGATGCAGTGGTAACCAAACTGTCCGCGGTTGAAGCTGTAAAAGATGCAGCGGTTAAGCTGAGGGCAGAGTACCAGTCGTACAACAAGACTCATCTTCGCGAAATCAAGCATCTGGAGGGGGTAGTCAAGTCTAAGGACGAGACTATTGCCACTCTCGAGGGCAAGGTGCAGCAGCTGGAGCTTGACAACTCCAAGAATCTGGAAAAGTACAAAAGGACAACACTCCGATGTTTTTATAACTTCTGGAAACACAATCAGGGTGCTGACTTTAGTTACCTTTCAGAGGAAGTCAGAGCTGCGGAGCTGGCCCGGTGCGCTGTTCAACTGGCTGAAGAGGAGGCAAGAGCTGCGACTCCTGCAACCCCAAGCGTCATTGGTTTGGAAGAAGAAACCATCGAGGAAGTGACTGACCAGGCTGCTGCCCAGGACCCTCCTACCCCCCATGCTTCTTAATTTATTATTAATTATTTTTCTTTTTTGAACATGCGACCCACGGGTCGTGATGTAAAGACAATAGTTTCTTTTTAACTTTGCTGCGCGGGCAGTAAATCTTTTTGTTTGAACAGTTACATCCAAGCAGCAATGCTTGCGGTGTAGAAGCTTAACTCTTGGTGCTATAATATTTTTACTTATTATAACGTTTGTCCGTATGACCGAACTTAGCATAGTACTTTGGCATGATTTAACAAAACATATATTTTGAAAAAATACTCTAAGTACTTGAAGCATGCTTTCACTCATTTTGTTCATGTGTTTACATACCTTGAGAGTATGCTTTGCTATCGATGTGCCTTATATGCCCCCCAAGTGATCGAGGAGCTTTAGGTCCTTGGTCACTTGCCTTGACCATGGCCTGTCCGAACATTCCTGTTCGTGCGGAAAAATGATACTTGTAATACAGCAAAATAACACACGTAATGAACAAATACTTGCAAATGTAAATTCACAAAGGTTGGCAAGAACGACTGGCTGAGCACAGTCCCTTATAATTTCGTATTAAAAATAGACTAATCATGTCTTTACGAATGATTCTGAAATAGAATCTTACATATACGAGCAGTTAGCCACACAACGTGGCTAACCCTCTTTGCAAAACTTGTAAAAGAAAATTTAAACAAGCCAGTCCTTTAATAAGGGCTGTTCATTGATAATATTTGCGCAGGTGTTCTCCATTCCAATAGCGTGGAACGAGATCTCCATTTAAGCGCGTGAGTTTATAGGTGCCTGGGTGAAGGGCTTCTTCAATTTGGTAAGGCCCTTCCCAGTTAGGTCCGAGCACTCCAGCTGTGGGGTCGCGGGTATTCAAGAAAACTCGTCGTAACACCAAGTCTCCGACGTTGAATTTTCTTTCTTTAACTTTGGAGTTAAAGTACCGGGCGACATTTTGCTGATAAGCAGCAACTCGGAGTTGAGATTTTTCTCGTATCTCGTCAATTGAGTCTAAGGACTCCAGCATTAGCTGGCTGTTTTGGTCTTGATCGTACGTTAAACGCCGATGTGAGGGGGGATCTATCTCGACGGGTAACATGGCCTCATACCCATAAGCTAAGGAAAATGGGGTACGTCCTGTGGCTGTTCGATGAGATGTTCTATACGACCAGAGGACTTCAGGTAGTTGTTCTGGCCATGCTCCTTTAGCTTCTTCAAGTCTTTTCTTCAGGGTGTCCTTGAGGGTTTTGTTTACAGCTTCGACTTGCCCATTCGCTTGGGGGTGTGCGACTGAAGAAAAGCTCTTAATTATCCCATGCCTTTCGCAGAAATCGGTGAACAGGTCGCTGTCAAATTGGGTCCCGTTGTCTGAAACTATCTTTCTGGGCAAACCATAGCGGCACACAATGTTCTTGATGACAAAGTCGAGAACTTTCTTGGTCGATATGGTTGCGAGTGGTTCAGCTTCGACCCATTTTGTGAAGTAATCAATTGCCACGACTGCGTACTTTACTCCTCCTTTTCCTGTTGGCAGTGATCCAATTAAGTCTATTCCCCATATTGCGAAAGGCCACGGGCTCTGCATCTGCTTTAGTTCGTTTGGAGCTGCTCGTGGGATTTTGGAGAACCTTTGACATTTATCACATCTTCGTATGTACTCCATTGAATCCTCATTCATTGTTGGCCAGAAGTAGCCTTGTCGGAGAACTTTTTTCGCCAAGCTCTGCCCCCCAGCGTGATCTCCGCAGAAGCCTTCATGCACCTCTTTCATGAGTTCCTTGGCCTTTTCTGATGTATTGCACCTGAGCAGTGGCATTGAATATCCTCTTCGGTACATAACACCGTCGAGCAGTATGTACATAGCAGCTTGCCTTTGCAGAGTTCTGGCTTTGTTTCTATCTGCTGGCAATGTCCCATTTGTCAAGTACTCCAGGTAAGGTGCCATCCATGTATCTTCTATACGAATTTCCATGCTGGCTTCGGCCGCATCGATGCTTGGTTCACTCAATCTCTCTACTGGGACTATGTTCAGGGCGTCTGCCTCTTTAGCACTTGCGAGTTTGGCCAAGGCGTCTGCATTCGAATTCTGGTCTCGCGGAATCTGCTGGAGGGTGTACTTTGTAAACTGTGCTAGCAAATCTTTCGTTTTGTTGAGGTAAGCCATCATCTTTAATCCTCGCGCTTGATATTCTCCCAGGACTTGATTCACGACCAGCTGAGAGTCGCTGTAAACATCGAGCGCTTTTATATTCATATCCCTGGCCATTCTCAGCCCAGCGAGGAGTGCCTCGTATTCCGCTTCATTGTTTGACGCTGCGAAGTCAAACCTGATTGCGCAGTGAAATCGATGCCCTTCGGGCGTTATCAATATCACTCCCGCTCCAGCGTGAGATTCATTAGATGATCCATCCGTGAATAGCTTCCATGAAGGAGTCTTGTCTTGAGGCATGGACGCTTCAGGCTGTTCGCACAACTCGTTGTTGGGGAGTTCGGTGAACTCCGCAATAAAATCGGCCAAGACTTGCCCTTTTATTGCTGCTCGTGGTGAATAAGTTACGTCGAACTGTCCTAATTCGACCGCCCATTTTACCAGTCGACCAGCCGCCTCCGGTTTTTGGAGGACTTGCCGAAGGGGCTGGTCGGTCAAAACTGTGATAGGATGAGCTTGGAAGTACGGACGCAACTTTCTGGAGGCTAGAATTAGGCAATATGCTAATCTTTCGATCGGAGGATATTTTAATTCCGCACCGATGAGATTTTTGCTGACGTAATAAACAACTTTCTGTACACCTTCTTCCTCCCGTATTAGTACCGCACTAGCAGCAACTTCGGTAATCGCCAGATAAATATACAAAGTCTCTCCTTCGATTGGTTTTGATAGGATGGGAGGTTGCGACATATGAGTCTTTAAGGTCTGGAATGCTTGTTCGCAATCTTCCGTCCATTCAAACTTCTTATTTCCCCTGAGTAGATTGAAGAATGGGACGCACTTGTCAGTTGATTTTGAGATGAATCTGCTCAGGGCAGCGATCCTTCCGGTCAGGCTTTGTACATCCTTGATTTTCTTCGGCGACTTCATGTCGATCAGGGCTTTTATCTTGTCGGGGTTGGCCTCGATTCCTCTTGAATTTACTATGAACCCCAAAAACTTCCCCGATCCGACTCCAAAGGAACATCTGAGGGGGTTTAATTTCATCTGATACTTGTTCAGCACATCAAAGCATTTCTGCAAATCCCTCACATGTCCTTCTGCCTTTTTGGACTTTACGAGCATGTCATCCACATACTTCCATGCTTATCCCAATTAGCTCTTTGAACATGTGGTTGACCAGTCGTTGGTAAGTCGCACCTGTGTTTTTCAGTCCGAAGGGCGTTACTTTGTAACAATACAAACCCGTATCGGTCCGAAAGCTGGTGTGATCCTCGTCAGGGGGGTGCATGCTGATTTGGTTGTAACCTGAATATGCATCCATGAACGAGAGGATCTCATGTCCTGCAGTTGCATCGACTAGCTGGTCGATCCTCGGGAGTGGGAAGCAGTCTTTTGGGCAGGCCTTATTGAGGTCTGTAAAATCCACACAGGTCCGCCACTTGCCGTTTGGCTTGGGGACCAGCACCGGATTTGAGACCCACGACGGATAAAACGCTACCCTGATGAACCCATTTTCTTTAAGTCTTTCGACTTCTTCTTTTAAGGTCTTTGATCTATCTTTATCGAGCAGCCTTCTTTTCTGTTGCACCGGTGGAAAGGCTTTGTTTATGTTCAGGACATGGCTGATTACTGCAGGGTCTATTCCAACCATGTCTTTATGCGACCAGGCGAAAACTTCTTGGTTCTCTTGCAAGAATCTTACCAGTGCCTGCTTTGTGGTAGGTTCTAAATTCTTCCCAACCCTTACGACTCTGGTTGGATCTTTTTCATCGAGTTGGACCTCTTCCAGGTCCTCGATGGGTCCTACATTTTCTTCAAAATCCCCAAAGCGAGGATCCAAATCTATATCCTCACTTTGGGCAACACCCTATTTGGTGACTTTACCACCTGATTGGGTTTGTCCGTCCTCTGTCATCTGCAATCGTTCTGGGGTTGCGCTCCTCAACGCTCCACTTTTCGCCTTTGTAATTAAGGCGTTGTAACATTCTCTGGCCTCCCTTTGGTTCCCTAAAACGCATCCTACCCCTGCATCTGTTGGGAACTTCATGGCTAGATGCCACATGGAGATGATGGCCCTTAGCTCAACCAGTACGGGTCTTCCAACAACGGCATTATATGCTGAAGGACAATCGACCACTACAAAAGTGGTGAGTAGTGTCCTCGAGGCAGGCGCTGTACCCGTTGTTACTGGGAGTTTGATCATCCCGGCTGGTGCGAGTCCTTCTCCAGAGAAGCCGTATATGGTTTGATTGCAGGGCACCAAGTCTTTCACAGACAATTTCATGCGTTCCAGCGTTGATTTATACAGGATGTTCACTGAACTTCCTGTATCGACCAGTATTCTTTTTACCATCATATTGGCCATCTGGATATCCACGACCAGCGGATCGGAATGTGGGAACCGGACGTGCTGGGCATCGCCCTCAGAGAAGGTTATCCCGTACTCCTCTGAGCGGGCCTTTTTCGGCGCGCGGTCCTCCACAGTCATCATCTCGATGTCCTGGTCGTGGTGTAGAGTTCGAGCATATCGTTCTCTGGCCTTTCCGCTATTTCCCGCGAGGTGCGGGCCTCCACAGATGGTTAAGAGCGTTCCGGCTACGGGGGCAGGCTGTAATGGTGGCGAGCGCTGGCGTGTAGACGCCTGCTCGTTGCCACCTGGAGCTTCTCGTTGGGAAGTTCCCGAGGCCCGTACGTACCTTCTCAAGTGTCCTTGTCTTATAAGGAACTCGATTTCGTCTTTTAACTGGTTGCATTCATTGGTGTCATGTCCGTAGTCGTTATGGTAACGACAGAACTTGGTGGTGTCTCTTTTCGAAATGTCCTTTCGAATGGGCCCAGGTTTCTTGTAAGGCACACTAGAGCTCGTGGCCTGGTAAACCTCTCCTCGAGACTCGATGAGGGCAGTGTAGTTAGTGAACCTAGGTTCATAACGATTACCCTTGGCACGTTTATTATCGGAGGTGGAGGGCTCGTTATATGGCCGTTTCCCGCCATTTTTTCCATTACCGTTGCCGTTTTTATGGCCTTTGTCATTGCCATTAGGTTTGGACCCATTGGCGGCTTTGGAAGGTTCGGCGGCCTTTTTTCCCTTGTTCGAGGGTTTCCCATCGTCAGCAATGGCTTCCTCGAGCTTTATGTAACGATCGGCTCGATCCAAGAACTCTTGGGTTGTTTTAACTCCGTCCTTACGAAGACTTTTCCAGAGGGGCGAACGACGCCTCACTCCCGCGGTTATAGCCATCATTTTTCTTTCGTCTCCGACTGTTTTTGCTCCGGCTGCCGCTCGCATAAAACGTTGGATGTAATCCTTTAGTGATTCCCCATCCTGCTGGCGGATCTCGACCAGTTGGTTTGCTTCAGTCGGGTGGACACGACCTGCGTAGAACTGTCCGTAGAACTCCCTTACGAACATTTCCCAGGAAACTATGCTTGCCGGTGGGAACTTAAAGAACCATTCCTGCGCGGCTTCAAAAAGTGTTGCAGGGAAGATCCTGCACCGAGCGTCTTCGGACACTTTCTGAATGTCCATCTGGATTTCAAACTTATTCACATGCGAGACGGGATCCCCGTATCCATCGAAGTTCGGGAGAGTAGGCATTTTGAACTTGCTGGGAGTCTCTGCGTTGGCTATTCTTTGGATAAATGGAGTGCCCTTTCTCCTATCGTGGTCGATGTAAGAGGTCCTTCCTCCGACCAGCTGTTGCACAGCCTGATTTAGCGCGTCTATCTGGGCTTGCAACGCAGTAGGAATAGCTACGGTTTCTGCTGCTGGGGGAATGTTATCACCATGCTTCTCCCGACGATCATTGAGTATGTCTCTTAGATCTTCTTCTCTTCTCCGTTGCTCGCTACCTCCGAGCCGGTTGAAGACATTATTTTTCCTGGGTTGCCCCCCAGCATCTTGTCTATTTGGTTGGTCATCTTGAGGTATTCGGCTCCTGCTTTTACCTCTATTTCCGTTCCTTCCATCAGCATTGCCCTTGCCTGAGTCAGCCTCGTTGTAGCCGTGGCCGTCTTTGAATTTTGATTGGCTGTGGTAAGATTGGCTGTTCCCTCTATTCCCGTCTCTGGCAGAAGCACCTCGAGCGTTAGAGGGTGGCCTGCGCTGGTCGCGATGCCCCCTTGCATTATCATGCCGTGGGGGTCCACGGACCACAGAGCCTAACTCTGAGTCCCTCATGTTACTAGGAGGGTAGTGACCTCTGTTCGCTTGGGGTGGCCCATCATTCTCGCGGCGTCTAGGACTACGAGGCTGTCGCTCGACCCTATTCTGCCTTTGCTGCGGGGGATTTCCTCGAGCAGCTTGGGATGGTGGATTTGCCTCAGGGTCCAGTGGGAGGTCGTCCTGGGGCATTTGAGGCTGCTCGGGCCTTTGCGGACTTGAAGGATGGATTGGTGGGCTAGGATTGGGACTCTTCTGAGGTGGCCCATTCTCAGGTTGGTTAGGCTGCGAGGCAGGCGCGACCTGGTTTCTGGCCAACAGCAAGGCCGCTTCAAGGGATGCCATGGCCTCGGTCTGGCGGCGATCTACCTCTGCTTGTCTCTCGCTCAACTCCGCCCGCTGACGATCAAGTTCTTGCTGCTGCCTTGCCATAGCTTCTGCGGCAGTCTCTTGATTGGCTCTCAGACTAGCCAGTTCTTCTTGCAACGCGCCCAGGGTGCTCTTCAGTGTCGCGTCGTCCATTTCCTCCTCTTCAAAATCCAGTTGCGGCTCATCTTCCGCCATGCTTGCGGGTGGAGGAGGAGGTGGTGGATTTGATGGTGCAGCGGCGACAGTTTGGCCAGTTTTCCTTCTTGCTTTCGCCATCGGTTTTCTTAACAGCAATGAATTGTCCTCTCAATGAAAGCACCAGAATGTTGACCCACGATTTGGCCAACTGACACGGAGTCAAAATATGAATGATATGAACAAATATAAAGAAAGTAATATAATGACGAAAGTAAAGAAAACACATCAATTTATAGTGGTTCGGCCCCAAGATCTGGTAATGACCTACGTCCACTTAGAATTATATTGATATGAAATCAGAAGTGTGATCAGAGAACTCGGGTTCAATGAGTTTCAGCACTTCACTTAAAGCGATACAAGTGTTTTGGGAAAAATTCTCTCTTTCTCTATCGTTTTTTCTTCCGTTCAAAAAAAGTCCCCTCCCCTTGAGCTATTTCTTGCTATTTATAGGCTCAAGGAGGGTTACCGATTATTTGTTGCAGATATTATCCCCTGAATAGTGGGATACTCGGAAGATTGCATGAGATAAATTCGGGATTTACAAGGATCTTCCCATAAATGTCGTTCTGCTAATGGAACCACCGACCAGACTGGTCGCAGTCTAGATAGGCTTGTCATGCTTCTGGTGTGTCTCCTGGTCGATACTCTAGCAGATGCTTCCAGGTGTCAGCCACGTATCAAGAATTTATTTGCCACGTCACAAATGCTGATTTACCTGATAACAAATACTATTAGCAATAATATAGTACATAAGATACATACATACAATAATTCAATTCATTTATATATTTCATTAAAACCATTGTCACTACAGTTGCTTTAAGGGCACAATTCACAACAATAAGAACTTGAACCCCTCACGACCTAGGATGTGATAATTCTAGACTCTCCTCCACCTCCAATAGTCTAGGAGTTATAGATTATACCTAGTCTAGTTCATAACCCCGAGCTGATCGTAGTAGAATCCTCCCATAGCTTGGAAGGTAGGGTTATTGCTCTTATTCTTGTTTTTGCATTACTATTACTAATTATTCTTTGTATCAGACTATTCTGCTTGATCCATTTCAGGCGAAGAGATGGACCTACAAGATGCCTCGAGTTTTTGGGGTGCCTTTAAGGCTGGTGGGACCGGAGTTGGTCCCGTGGTGAAGAGGCTAAAATTTCCAAAGAAATATGCTTCCGAGACTGGGACCTCCACCGAGTCTATAGTCAAAGGCAAAGGTGCCTTTTCCACTCAGGAACAGCCACAAAAGAATCTACTCCCAACTCCGGTGATAACAATCACAATTCTCCAAGCTCTGCCTCCTCTTCCTCAACACGTACCTGTTGGGAAAACTTTATACATGATCTTTATTTATTTTCATGTAGATCTAATATTAAACAAATTAATATGAGATAACCTAGAACATGTTTCTAAAATTTAATTCAAATAGAAACAAAGAGAAGAATACTTACATTATACGCAGCGGAATGAAAGAGTACTTCCTTCAGTTTCTCTAACTCTTGTATCCTCTCTGTCGCAGAGTATTATCAAGAAGCTGAACTGATCTTCTATTCTCTTCACAGCCTTCCAATGTATCCTTAGAATAACATAGACTAGTGTGGGCAATTCTCAACACATGAGATAGATATAGAGAGAACAAGAAAAAATAACAAAGAGGCTTAGAAAAGGATTTGTGTTTAGAGAGAATCTAAAACTATCAGAAAACCAGTGATTAAACTTATGTTTTGACTTCTCTCTAAGCACTCCTTTTATAGACTCAATTAGGCCATTTAATTTAATTAAAAAATCTATAAAATAATAGCCATTTTAAAGCCCTAGGTCGAAATTATCATAGGCTTTAGGCCCGTGAAATTTCCCATTTGATTATAAGCCCATTCGACTTAAAATCGAAGCCCGTATTATTTTCTATTGATTTAATTAATTAAGTAATCATTTAAATCCTTTATCAAATTAATTATTTATAATTTGAACTTTGATTTAAAATTATTTATTAATTTAGATACCAATTTATCTTAATTAATAAATCTGCCATAATTTCTCTTTTCTTCTCAAAATAACATAACTCTGTGAAACTATCCAAATTGACCTGGTCAACTTTGATAATTCTAATTGATAATTAAATCAATTAATTGAGACTATATATATGATTTTATCCAAGGTACAATGGGGACCATGGGCCTATGAAATCAAGCTCCAATAAGTTATCATAAATCTAACAAATAAATTTACTTACTTATTAATTCCTCGTGACTCCACTATAGACTCGTAATTGCACTCTTGAATTCATAAAATGCTCTATAACAAATATAGATACACTACTAATTATCCATTGTTACAAATATAATTGTCACTCAATCCTCTATAGATGGTCTAAAATGAGATAAGACTAAAATATCGTTTTACCCCTCATTGTATTTTATCCTTAAAAAACTTAGTTCCTTGTAAATGATATTTTAGTAAACTAATTTAATTACTGAAATGAGATCTCTATCATTTAACACCTTGAACCAAACTAAAATGAAACCATCGTTTCACTTCTTCATCAGAAGCTATAGATGTTCATATCTATGATTAACACTCCCACTCAATTATACTACCGAGTTCCCAAGATGTAAGTATGGGCTAGTCTGTAGGATAAACTGGTAACGAACAAGTCAAAGAGCTCAAATAGTACAATTAGTTAGAATACTAACCACTCAGAATTGAGATTGAATTGACCTATGGTCAACTATATGATATGACTAGAATAGATAATTGCTAGGAACGAGTTTCCTAATACGCAGCGGAAAGGTGGTGTGGTTGGCCCAGTGTACAACAAAAATTTTGTAACATATTTAAACTACCTTTAAATATGCGGATCCATTGATATACATACATTAATCATAAACAAGATACTAATAGAAATCGTACCTCTTGAAGCCTATCAAGTGTCCTTGCTATCTTTTCGTATTTAGAACGATCTTCCTATCCAAGTCGCTCCCACGTACTCACACCAAGATCTTCCAAAGCGTTCTCTACACCTCAAGAAATGTGTGGGCACTTAGAGAATGAAGGATAGTTTATTTGTGATTCTTCTTGATGTACTCAACTCATGAAATCAAGAGAATAGGCCTGAGAATTGGTTCTTTATTTTCAGGGAGAGAGAAAACTATCGTTCTATTTTTCACAGAGCGAATGTTCTGAGTTGTCTCACACTCACTTCTCTTATTTTGAATAATAATCTGATCAGTCTTACTTAACAGAAAATATTCAAAATTTAAAAAATAAATCTGTAACTATTTTACAATTTACTTTTTAATTAATTAATTATTCCATTAATGAAAAAATCCAAAAACCAATTTTTGAATTATCCATTAATTAATTAATTAAACAAATAAAATTGAAAATCCCATCCCTGAAAAAATACTGCTCTACACGCCACACACAGTCTATGGACTGTGTGTGAACGTGTAGCTTCCTAATTTCTAGGGATGTTAGTTTTTCAAATTTTATTTAATTATTTATTCAAATTTCTTTGTCAGATAAGATCTAACAACCTGATAGCTAATTCAAATTAACTATCTTTTTAATTAATTATCAAATATAATTAATTATTTGAATAAATATCAATCTTTTAAATTCAAATCCAATTTGAACTTATCAGATTATCATCTCCCACCCAAATAAAGATATTTAATTAATTCTACTAATTAATTAAACCCAAATTTTCGAAAATAAATATTTAATTAATCATAATTTCGAAAATTACAATTAATTAACTATTTAATTAAATTTCGAAATTTAATTTAATTATTTAATATAATTTCAAAAATTATATAATAATTAAATATTAATTAATTTTGTTAACTACAACTAATTTGTAATTAATTAATTAATCACTATTATCATATAATTGCATATTTGGCCTAAAGAACAAATTTCTTCTTAAATATGTCTTTAAACTATTTTCCCTTCATATCAACTCTTACCTTGAACAGTGTTGATAGAGCCGCTATGGGGACCTATGGACCTATAATTCCAAGCTCCAATAAATTTGAGATTATTAATTAAACTCTTTAATTAAATAATCTTAATTTATTAATCTCATGATTATTCCACTATAAATATGAGATTGAACTCTTGTAATTATAGACATTTCATTTACTGAGTACTTTATAATCATAAAGCGTCCATTGATTTAATCATTGCATACAACTTGGCCCTCTAATAATGGTTCATAATTAATCGGGAATAAAATTACCGTTTTACCCTTTTAGTTATGTCTTGTTTCCTTAAGTACCATTGACTCTACTAGTGAAGGTTAATTCATAACTAAATTATGAATTTGAGCTCAATAACCTTTCAGTCCCAAAAGTCAACCCTTAAGAGAACCATCATTCAATCTCTTGCGAGAAGGTATAGATTCCATATATGTATACTATGTTCCCAGCCATCTATATTAATGAGTTCCCAAAACAAAAGTTTTTAGCCTGATCATTCTGACAGACCCTAACAAGTGAATCAAAGAACTTATATAACATAAATAGGAGTTCATAGTAACCTCAGGATTAAGATCTATTTGTATATGATCATCAGTTGATATATTTAATTAATACTTCGAAACGGTATTTAACTAAGTATTAATAAACATATCTGGTCCAGTTCTATATATTCTCTAATATATAAAGCACCTCCACTAAAGTGTCCTACCACACTAGTGATCCGGATCTAGATCACATGTATTCATAATACTAGTGGACCGTACTTGCAGTCATAAATCTAAAGATCCCATAACTTTATTTTACTGCGAACTATTCAAGTTCATTTATCTCAAACACAATCCTCTCGTACTAATGCGTGTTTGAGATTACATTCATGAACTTAGGAATTATCCTGATATTTACATAATATTATCATAGAATAATATAGTCCATAAAATATATGCATAACAAATTCAATTTATTTATTTATTTCATAAAAACAATGTCTACTACATATGCTTTCAGGGCACATCTCTAACAATCTCCCACTTGCCCTAAAGCAAATGATGCATCTCTCTCATTCCCATATTTCTTACATGCTCCTTAAAAGATTTTTTGGATAAAGTCTTTGTGAAAGGATCTGCAAGATTATGCTCTGAAGCTATCTTCATAACTTCAACATCTCCTCGATGAACTATCTCTCTTAGCAAGTGATACTTCCTCTCGATGTGCTTTCCCCTCTTGTGACTTCGTGGTTCCTTTGAGTTAGCTACTGCCCCACTGTTGTCACAGTATAGGACTAGTGGCTTATCCACATCTGGTACAACTTCCAGATCGGAATAGAACTTTTTGAGCCACACAGCCTCCTTAGCTGCTTCACAAGCCGCTATATACTCGGCTTCCATGGTGGAGTCTGCAATGCTGGTTTGTTTAATACTTCGCCAGACTACCGCTCCTCCTCCAAGAGTAAACACTGATCCAGAAGTCGATTTCCGACTATCTTTGTCTGATTGAAAATCAGAATCAGTGTAACCAGTGGGGTTCAGGTCTCCACCTGAATAAACAAGCATATAATCTCTAGTATTTCTAAGATACTTGAGAATATTCTTTACTGCAGTCCAATGACTCAATCCAGGATTGGATTGATAACGGCTGACTATCCCTACTGCATAACAAATGTCAGGTCTTGTACACAACATGGCGTACATTAGACTGCCTACTGCTGAGGCATAGGGATATTGTCTCATGCCTTCCTCTTCCTGAGGTGTTTTGGGACACTGCTCTTTGGAAAGGAATACTCCAGAACGGGTTGGCATATCACCCTTTTTGGAGTTTTTCATATTAAAGTGTTCTAGCACCTTATCAATATAAGTTGCTTGAGACAATGCCAAAGTTTTGTTCTGTCTATCTCTAAGAATCTTAATGCCCAGAACATACTTTGCTTCTCCCAAATCTTTCATTTGGAATTGTTCAGCTAACCAGTTCTTTACTTTTGACAATGCTGTTACGTCATTTCCAATCAGTAATATATCATCAACATAAAGAACGAGGAATACTACTACACCATCTTTGATTTGTTTATAGACACAAGGTTCGTCAACGTTTTGTTCAAAACCAAACGTTTTAATTGTTTCATCAAATCTAAGATTCCAAGATCTAGAAGCTTGTTTGAGTCCATAAATGGATCTAAGAAGCTTGCAAACTTTTTGCTCTTGACCTTTTAACTCGAACCCTTCTGGTTGAGACATGTAAACGGTTTCGTCAAGGTAGCCATTCAGAAAAGCTGTTTTGACATCCATTTGCCAAATCTCATAATCCATGCAAGCAGCTATGGATAAGAGTATACGAATGGATTTTAGCATGGCTACTGGAGAAAAGGTTTCTTCATAGTCAACCCCTTCTTTCTGTGTGTAACCTTTGGCTACAAGCCTTGCTTTGAAAGTCTCTACTTTCCCATCCGCTCCTCTTTTCTTCTTGAATATCCACTTGCAACCAATGGGTTTGATATTCTCAGGTGGATCTTCAAGAACCCAGACAGAATTGGCATACATCGATTCCATTTCTTGGTTCATGGCATCTTGCCATTTTTCCTTGTCAGAATCATTCATTGCATCTCTAAATGTCAATGGATCGTCTTTGTTTGTGTCAGACACAAGCATTTGAACTTCGTGTTCATAGCGTGTGGGTTGCTTGCTAAGCCTCCCACTACGACGAGGTTCATTACTATTCTGACTAGAATTAGTAGTTTCCTCTTGCCGTTTTTCATTGGTTGTTGCTGGTGACTTTGCAACTTCATTTGAGACCATCTCCTCCAGAACAACTTTACTGCGAGGTTTGTGGTTATTTACGTAGTCATATTCAAGAAAAGTTGCATTTGTCGATACAAATTTTTTGTTTTCTTTTGGACTATAGAAAATTCCACCTCTGGTCTCTTTGGAATAACCTACAAACATGCACACTTCAGAGCGTGATTCCAAATTCCCAGTCTTTCCTTTAAGCACATGTGCAGGACACCCCTAAATTCGAAAATGGTGTAAACTAGGTTTACAACCATTCCATAATTCTATGGGTGTCTTTTGGACAGACTTAGATGGAACAACATTTAATATGTATAGTGCACATTGAATTGCATAGCCCCAGAATGACAGTGGTAATGATGAGAAACTCATCATTGATCTAACCATATCTAATAACGTTCTGTTCCGTTATTCCGAAACACCATTTTGCTGTGGCGTTCCAAGTGTTGTGAGTTGGGATTGAATGCCATGCTCACACAGATGGTCTTTGAATTCAAAATCTAAGTACTCTCCTCCTCGATCAGATCGAAGAGCTTTTAGTGACTTACCTAATTGCTTTTCAGCTTCTGCTCGAAATTCTTTGAACTTTCCAAAAGTTTCAGATTTTCTTTGCATTAAATATAGGTAACCATATCTTGAATAATCGTCAATAAAGGTGACGAAATATTCATAACCTCCTCTTGCTTGTACATTAAGTGGACCGCAAACATCCGTATGTACTAGCTGAAGTGGTTCTGTGGCTCTTGAACCTTTGGCAGAGAAAGGTCTCTTGGTCATTTTGCCTTCTAGACAGGATTCACAAACCGGGAGAGATCCAATAGATAGTTCTCGTAAAGGACCATTCTTTACAAGACTATTTATTCTGTCTAGACCAATATGGCCCAATCTCAAGTGCCATAGATATGTATCACTATCGGAATCAGTCTTTTGGCGTTTAATAGATCTAGGATTGGCTGTTTTAAATAATTCAGAATTATTTACAGATTTCTCTTTAGTTTGCAGTTTATAAAGCCCATCGATAGAACATGGAAGTGTATGTTGACGACATGCTGGTCAAGTCGAAATTGCCGATAACCATGTTTCCGATCTGGAGGAATGCTTCAAGATATTGAGAGAATACAACATGAGGCTTAACCCACAAAAGTGCACGTTCGGGGTCGCATCAGGAAAATTCCTGGGTTTCATTGTCAATACCAGAGGAATCGAAGGAAACCCCGATAAGATCAGGTCGCTACTCGAGATGCCCTCACCTCGGTCGTGAAAGGACGTTCAAGGTCTAACAGAAAGGGTGGCGGCCCTTAATCAGTTTATTTCTAAATCTACCGAAAAGTGTCTGCCATTCTACAACCTACTTCGGGGGAATAAGAAGTCCGAATGGACCGAGGAGTGTGAATGTGCCTTCCTCGACCTGAAAGCACATTTAGCCGAGCCACCCGTATTATCCAAACCAACGGCAAGAGAGCCTCTTTTCCTTTACCTAGCTGTCACGGAAGATGCAGCTAGCGCCGTCTTAGTCCGAGAAGAAGATCGGTCTCAGAAGCCAGTCTATTACATCAGCAAGAGGCTTCTCGGAGTTGAGTCCCGGTATCCGTTGATGGAAAATATGGCTTTCTGTCTCATTACGGCCTCCCGAAAGCTCAGGCCGTATTTCCAGTCCCACTCAATACATGTCATAATCGATCAGCCTTTAAGGCAGGTTTTGCAAAAACCTGAAGCATCGGGACGTCTGTTGAAGTGGGCTATTGAGCTCAGCCAGTTCGAGATTTTGTACACACCGCGAACTGCAATAAAAAGCCAGGCCCTGGCTGATTTTGTGACAGAATGCATAGGATTCCGAGAAGATCCTGTGGAAGATTCAACCCAGACCTCCATAGCCCAGGCCTCCTTAGTCTAGGCCTCATGGAAGGTCTTCGTAGATGGCTCGTCTAATGAGAACGGCTTCGGGGCTGGAATCATTTTGATATCCCCAGAAGGACATCAATTCCACTCGGCGTTGAGATTCAGATTCAAAACGTCCAACAACGAGGCTTAATACGAAGCTTTACTGGCTGGGCTAAGGGTGGCCCAGGAGCTGAAGGCCATCTTCGTCCAATGTTATAGCCATTCCCAGCTCGTGGTAAACCAAGTGCTAGGTGAATACCAAGCACGGGGAACCAAGATGGCTGCTTACCTGGCCAAGGTAAAGAGCGAGTTGTCTGCATTTGAGCGTGGCTCAATCGAGCAGATACCTCGGGAGCAGAATGCCAATGCAGACGCCTTGGCAAAGCTCACTACCTCTGGAGAGACGGAGACTTTGGGGTTAGTGCCGGTAGAGTTCTTGGAGAAGCCGAGCATAGAGGAAGTCGGGGCGGAGGTCTAGATGATCGACGCCAGACCGACCTGGATGACCACCATTCTCGAATATCTCACAGCAGGAAAGTTACCTGAAGAGTGAAATGATGCAAGGCGGGTACTTTACCAAGCTCCAAGGTATACAGTGGTAGATGGGATATTATACCGGCGTGGACACTCTTTACCTCTCCTACGGTGTGTCCTGCCATGCGAAGCGAAGGCCATTTTGCAGGAAGTGCACGAGGGTTTTTGCGGGGATCACACTGGGGGGAAAAGCTTGGCCCTGAAGATATTAAGGCAAGGATATTACTGGCCCACTCTGTCAAAAGACTCGATTTCCTATGTCAAAAAATGTGACAAGTGCCAGCGATTTTCCATAGTTGCCCGAGCTCCCCCAGTCAAGCTAAAGATGATCTCGTCCCCGTGGCCATTCACGGTCTGGGGGATTGACTTGGTTGGTGCCCTCCCTACTGGAAAGGGAGGAGTTCGTTACGCGGTGGTAGCTATCGACTACTTCACCAAGTGGGCAGAAGTAGAGCCCCTGGCAACAATCATTTCAAAAAGAGTTCTCGACTTCGTGGTCAAGAGCATTATCTGCCGATTCGGGCTGCCGAAGAAGATCGTGTCGGATAATGGAACATAGTTCGATAGCGACCTCTTCACCAAATTCTATGAGAGGCATGGCATTGTAAAGAGCTTCTCCTCCGTGGCCAACCCCCAGGCCAACGGGCAGGTCGAGGCCGTCAATAAGACGCTAAAGGCAAGCCTTAAGAAAAGACTGGATGAAGCCAAGGGAGTCTGGCTGGAACAGCTCCCCCAGGTACTGTGGGCGTACCGAACCTCGTATCGAACGCCGACGGGTCATACTCCTTTCTCCCTGGCTTTCGGGAGTGAGGTAGTCCTTCCCGTCGAAGTATAGGTGGCCTCGCATAGAGTCCAGGAATTTGACCAAGACCGCAATGACGAATTGCTCTACGCATCCCTTGACCTGATTGATGAAAGACGAGAAGATTCACAGCTACAGCTCGCGCATTATCAATAAAAGTTCACTCGTTATTTCAACTCAAAGGTCAGAAAATGCGCCTTTAGCATTGGCGACCTGGTCCTCCGAAGAGTCATCCTAGCCAGTAATGATCCCAAGGACGGAGTATTGGGACCGAACTGGGAAAGGCCCTACCAAATAACCGAGGTCATTAAAGAAGGAACCTACAAGTTAGCTCGGCCAAATGGAGAAGTAGTCCCACGAACTTGGAACGCTATCCATTTGAAGAGATATTATCAATGATAGCTTTGTAAGGCTTAATCAGAAAAGCCATCTTTTGTTTGTTAAGTAATGAGAATCAAATCTTTTTACATCATTGTGTATATTTGTGGATGTAAAGTCAAGTAACCACGAAAGACCCTTTCCTAATTACTTGGGGGGCAAATGTCCTGGATATAACTAGGTCGGCTAAAAAACTTAGAAGTTAATTCAAATTGGTTGATCGATGTTTTTCTTAAAAAACATGAGATATCGATAAGGGATTAACGCAAACTAAGTTGTATCCTGGATATAACCAGGTCGTCCTAAAAACTTAGAAGTTAATTCAAATTGATTGATCGATGTTTTTCTTAAAAAGCACGAGATATCGATAAAGGATTAACACGAACTAAGTTTTCAAATTAATGTCCTGGATTCAACTAGGTCCTAAAACTTAGAAGTTATTTCAAAATTGGTTGATCGATGTTTTTCTTAAAAAAACACGAGATATCGATAAAGGATTAACACGAACTAAGTTTTTAAATTAATGTCCTGGATACAACCAGGACTTAAGTCTTAGAAGTTGGTTCAAGTTGGTTAACAGATGTTTTTTCCTAGAAAAGCATAAGACGTCAATCACAACACCAACAGAAACTAAGATTATTACCAAATGTATAGAAGAGAAAGTTTACCTAAGCAACAGTGAGGGAAAACATTTAAAACATGCACAAACGGAGGACTTACAGAAATGTTTCGCTGTGAAGAAGACTGAAAGGAGCGTTTGGGTTGAAATCCTGTTGGAATCCCTGGTAACGGAGTCACAAAAGAACCCTCGTATCTAAACCTCTGGAACGCTGGGAACAGTGACCGAAGGAGAGAAAGGGTTTTGAGATTGAGAAGAAAGAAGAAGATGAGAAAATTTTCATATGAAAGGGTGGCTCATGCGAAAGGTGGCCAACCTTTTATATACGTAATAGGCCAAAGAATGAGGGCCGTTCGATCGTCTTGATGTAGGATACGAGGATCACTACTCGAAAGATGAAACGACGGCCGAAGATAGGCTAGGCCATTTAATGCGGTTCTCGGAAGATGGACCGTCACCAACCACGATGCTCCACGTATTCGACGCCAGCGTAATAGGCGGAATGTGAAGAGTCCACAAAGAAGCCTAAAAGCCCCCACTGTGGCCCCTGGTGATGTCATATGCCACGAGCAGGGGCTTGGGGGAAAGTGTACGCCCTAAATATCCACGGGTTATTAGCGAGCTGAGAAAGGGCATACTTATATCAGCCACGTGGAAGACACCTACCCGGAGCTTCTGTTACAAGGTCCTACCCCTTTAGCTCGAGGAAGGTTTAGTGAGATTACTAAGGCGTCAGATCAACAGTGGACACCACGGGCTGAGACCACCTCAAGCTCAGGGTACGAGCTTGAGTTGGCACCTCTGACCTTTTATAAAGTCAACAACGCAATGTAAATGTGCATATATCAGACATCACGTGTATACTCCATTCCTGAATTCTCGGACACACAGCCTAAATGTGCGTGTTCAGGCACCCACGACTGGTTTGGGCCATGCGGCCCATTATCCCCCTTACCTATTGATTAGACCACACTTCATTGTCAGGTTTTAGGAATTAATCATGAATGACACAGAAGTGACATGATGGGTAAGAAGGTCACGGGATGACCTCCCTTGCCAACTCCCAGGTGCCCTCTCCCTATAAATATGGAGACCCTGGGAGTTGCAAAGGGTTGACTTCTATTTTGTAAAGACATACCCCTGTAAGGAATATGAGAGAGATATCAATAATATTGGCTGGTGGACTAGAAGGATTTTAATCTTTGAACCACCTAAAAAAGTATTCATGTTATCATTTTACTTTGAGATCATTCATCTATTACGGTTCATTATTTAGCATTAATCCCTCTCCTTATTCTTATAATTATCTGTTGCCGAAGAACCGCGTCAACAAATAGGATTTATCAACAATTAACCAAAGTTAATTTAAATCCCATTTATAAAAAATATTTTACTAATTGGCTGAAAAAAATGATATTCTTCAAAATTTAACCAATTTTAAATTTTAAAAACAATATCTTAACTATTTTCTAAAATATCTTGTGTTGTTATAACTATTAACTAATATTTTGACCATTAAAAAATAAAATAAAATATAAATATTTATAACAATCCTAAAATATCTCAAAACAGTTAATCAAATTCAAATATCCATAAAAATATCTAACTAACAATATTCAAATTTCAAATAATTTAAATATTAAAAACTATAGAATAAAAAAATATTTATATTTTCAAATAAAGATTTAATAAAAATAGCAAGAATTTAAAAGAAAATATCTTAAATATCTAATATCTTAATTCTAATATTTTAATAAATTAAGAGATTTAAAATTAAGTTGTTAGTCTATTTTTAAATTTGAATTTGAATCTTTGTAGAAAATATCTAATTATTTAAATCTTAACTAACAAAAATATCTTATTTTTTTAAAAAAAAAATTTAATAAAAAACAAATCTGATATTTTTGGCTTTGATTATAAATAATAAATATCCATAATTTTAATTTTCTTTAATTTTCAAAAAATAAAAATTAAAAAAATTCTGGATGAACAGTACGGGTACTGTTCACCCGAGTGTTGTTCTGGCTGCAGGTGGCGCGCTTGCATGCAAGGGGAGCACGACCAAGGGACACATGCGAGGCTGGGCGGGGGCAGGGCTGGGCATGTGCGCATGGGAGCCAGTGCAGTTTTTTTTTTTTTTTTTTGAGTAACTTTTCAAACCAAAACAATTTTCTAATTAATTGTTAACATATTTTACACAAAATAAAGCATATATAAAATTAATATCATAGAAAACACAACAAAATTACCTAAAAAATTGTTAAAATTCTCATAAAATCAATATGCTTCATTAAAACATGAAAACTATCTAATTATTCAAACATATCAAATAATCCAATTTTAAACATGTTCATGCATGAAAATAAAGATTACCAAAGGCTCTGATGCCAGCTGTTGGGAAAACTTTATACATGATCTTTATTTATTTTCATGTAGATATAATATTAAACAAATTGATATGAGATAAACTAGAACATGTTTCTAAAGTTGAATTCAAAGAGAAAAATAGACAAGAATACTTACAGTATACGCAGCAGAATGAAAGAGTCCTTGCTTCAGTTTCTCTAACTCTTGTATCCTCTCTGTCGTAGGGTATTATTAAGAAACTGAACCGATCTTATATTTTCTTCACAACCTTCCAATTTATCCATAGAATCATCTAGACTAGTGTGGGAAATTCTCAACACATGAGATAAATATAGAGAGAAGAAGAGAAAATAACAAAGAGGCTTAGAAAAGGACTTGTGTTTAGAGAGAATCTAAAACTATCAGAAAACCAGTGATTAAACTTATGTTTTGACTTCTCTCTAAGCACTCCTTTTATAGACTCAATTAGGCCATTTAATTTAATTAAAAAATCAATAAAATAATAGCCATTTTAAAGCCCTAGGTCGAAATTATCATGGGCTTTAGGCCCGTGAAATTTCTCATTTGATTATAAGCTCATTGGACTTAAATCAATGCCTGTATTATTTTCTATTGATTTAATTAATTAAATAATCATTTATCAAATTAATTATTTATAATTTAAACTTTGATTTAAACTTATTTATTAATTTAGATACCAATTTATCTTAATTAATAAATCTGCCATAATTTCTCTTTTCTTCTCAAAATTACATAACTCTGTGAAACTATCCAAAATTGACATGGTCAACTTTGATAATTCTAATTGATAATTAAATCAATTAATTGAGACTATCTAGATGATTTTATACAAGGTACAATGGGGACCATGGGCCTATGAAATCAAGCTCCAATAAGTTATCATATATCTAACAAATAAATTTACTAACTTATTAATTCCTCGTGACTCCACTATAGACTTGGAATTGCACTCTTGAATACATAGAACGCTCTATAAAAAATATATATACGCTGTTAATTATCCATTGTTACAACCATAATTGTCACTCAATCCTCTATAGACGGTCCACAATGAGATAGGACTAAAATACCGTTTTACCCCTCATTATATTTTATCCTTAAAACACTTAGTTCCTTGTAAATGATATTTCAGTAAACTAATTTAATTACTGAAATGAGATCTCTATCATTTAACACATTGAACCAAACTAAAAGGAAACCATCGTTTCACTTCTTCATCAGACGCTATAGATGTTCATATCTATGATTAACACTCCTACTCAATTATACTACTCAGTTCCCAAGATGTAAGTACGGGCTAGTCCATAGGGTATGCGGGTAACGAATAAGTCAAAGAACTCAAATAATACAATCAGTTAGAATACTAACCACTCAGAATTGAGATTGAATTGACCTATGGTCAACTATATGATATGGCTAGAATAGATAATAACGGTATGGTTACTTATCTTATCAACTGTCAATATCGGTCCAGTCCGTTGTAACAAATACATCCGATCTTATCTAGTTTGCTAATGTTCTGGAAAGAACATAACACTGTAATGTGTAAGTAGATCATATCGTAGATTGACAAGTCAGTGTAAATCCTGTGCACTGACTAATCTTAGGACTAACTTATTTTGAACATATAATCATATTTATATTCCACTGTGATTACGTCACTATAAATAAGATTAGCTATATGCTTGGGATTTAATAGAAGTTTATATTAAACAAATAATCGTGAAAATAAAACATGTGAGCAAAGTGATTGACCAAGTCAAAAAATGATTTATATTCTTTTATTGATAATAAAATGAGATTACAAAGAATTTGGGTTTTAATTAGGGCATAAAACCCCAACAGTACTTTCTTCGGTTCCTCAAGTGATCATAGGCGAAGCTCCCTCTGATCAGATCCTGATAAAGCCACTCGATCTGGCAAGGATCCCTGAGGCATTTCGGGGAACTGTATACGAGATGGCGAGCCATATGGTGGGCCATGCCTATAGAGCCAATGCCAAGGATCTGAGGGCCATGGAGGAGCGTACTCCTGAAGACGTCCTCGAGTCCGCTATGGGGATAAACCTCACTGTGAGCCTTTCCCATTCTTCTAACTTTTTTTTTTGTTTTTCTTAAACTAACCTTGACTTGCCTTTTCCTTTTGTAGTCTATCCTGGTTCAATTCTGCAAAATTGCTCGGGTTCGAGCTAGGAATGATGAGCTCCAGGCCGCCCTGAGCTTCGCCCAAGAGAGCAAGAAGTCTGCCAATGCCGCCCTAGTTTCCTCCGAGGAGAGCGAGCAATCTACAAAGAAAGGCGAGTGGATTGCTAAGAACCAAGTCGTGGAAGTGAGCCGTCACCTGGACCAGCTACAGGCCGAGAATGAGGGGCTCAAAAAGAAACTTGACGAGGTTGAGGCCAAAGCCAAGGAGGAGGCTGAGAGGGAGAGGTCAGAGATTGCATAGTCATTGAATTAAATGTAGGAGATTCTTTACCGGTGCTGGGCTTTCAACCAAGACCAGAACTTCACCTTCATGCAGCCAGGGTTTTGGAAACCTTATCTTGCCAAGTTCAAGATTCGATTCTCACAAGAGCCCTCTGAGACTGTCGAGGCTTCTGATGTCGCCGAAGGAGATGGCGAGGAAGTGACTTCCTTCGAGAGAGTCGACCGACTTTATTTTATACTATGTAACTAAGTCCCTAGGGGACCGAAACAATCACCTTCGGGCTCAGATCGAGGTTTTTTCTTTCCTTGAGATAAAAATATGCTTTTGAATACATATTTAACTTGTGATATAATTATGTTCCCCTTAGTCTATTGTTTTCTCATGTTTGTGAATTTTTGGATTCTTGTACATTTGAAATCTTAGGGGTTGTCTTTAGATCTGGATAGATTTTTGATGGCTTGACTAACTAATTTTAGTCGATATCTTAGTTTTATCGAAGATTTTTCCCGCATAATTGCGTCATACCTGTTAGGAATTAGACCTCACACTTGGTCATTTCCAGGGGTTTCAATAGGCTTAATAGCTTTGTACCTGTTAGGAATCAGGCCTCGAACCTGGTTGTATCTAGGGGTTTTAATAGGCTTAATAGCTTTGCACCTGTTAGGAATTAGCCCTCAAACCTGGTTGTATCCAGGGGTTTTACTTTTAGAAATTTCTCAAACTTAGTTCGTGTTTGGAATTTTGAAAATCCGAGTTTTAAAAAGCCGTTAAATAATAAAGTTTTCCAAACTCTATGTTTTAGATTTCATCCAAATAGGATGAACTCTTTTGAAAGCTCTCTTCAGTTATGTTCCCCTCAAGCAACCAACACTTATAAATGTTCTAGGTTGCTTTTATAAAGTGAGCTCGTGATAACAAAACGATAAAATTGATTACGTAATAATTAAATTGTTATTAAAATGAAATGGCTTTTATAGATAAGCCTTACATAAACGGTAATTCCAAAAACATTAAAGATAACAAAATTATTGATAATACTTTTTGAGGTGTAGGGCATTCAAGGTTTGTGGAACTATTTCTCCACTTAGTCGGGCTAGCTTGAAAGTCCCTTCGCACAGGATCTCCACGATCTGGTATAGTCCTTCCCATTTTAGCCCTAACACACCGTCCTTGGGATCTTTACTTGCCAAAAACACCCTCCAGATAACCAAATTGCATAATCCGAGTCTGCGTCCTTTTACCTTCGAATTGAAATAACGAGTGATTTTCTGCTGATAATGGGCGAGCTGTAACTGTGATGCCTCTCATTTTTCCTCGATTAGATCAAGATATGCACTAAGTAGCTCGTGGTTCTGATCTTGATCAAAGGTCTTCTGTCGTTGGTTCGTCATCAGTGCCTCAATCGGGAGCATAGCCTCACTTCAAAAGGTCAAAGAAAAAGGGGTATGTCCCATGGAGGTTCGATAGGCTCAGAGTACTTGCAGAAATTGCTCGGGCCATAATCCCTTGGTTTCATCTAATCATTTGTCCAAGCTCACCTTCAGGGTCTTGTTTACGGCCTCGATCTGCCCACTGGCCCGTGGGTATGCTACTGACAAGAAACTCTTTGTTATGCCATATTTTTCACAAAAGTTTGTGAAGAGATCACTATCGAACTGAGTTCCGTTGTCAGACACAGTCTTTTTTGGGAGCCCAAATCGACATATAATATTTTTTACAAAAAAATCTAGCACTCTCTTCGAGGTGATGTTTGCCAGAGGTTCGACCTCTATCCACTTCATGAAGTAATTGATGGTGACAGCAGCATAACGAACTCCTCCTTTTCCTGTTAGCAATGAACCAATCAAGTCAAGTCCCCATACTGCAAATGACCAAGGGGGTGATATCATGGTTAGCTCGACGAGAGCAGCTCGGGCAACTATGGCGAAGCATTGGCATTTGTCACATTTATGCACATACAAGATCGAGTCTTTTGTCAGCGTGGGCCAAAAATATCCATGTCTCAGTACCTTCAGAGTTAGATTCCCCTCCCCCCCCCCCCCTCTTCCCAGCATGGTGTCCACAGAAGTCTTCGTGTATTTCTTGCAAAATAATTTCCGCTTCCTGGGGCAAAACACATCGTAGGAGTGGTAGAGAATGCCCTCATTGATATAGAATCCCTTCAACCATAACATATTGTGGAGCTTGATACTCTACTATGAGGGTCATCTAGGTCGGTTTATGTCAATCATTCTGACCTCAACCGTTTCTACTATTATACTTGGGCTTTCCAAGAATTCCACTAAAACTACATTCAGTGTATCCACCTCTTTGGTGGTAGCAAGTTGAGCTAGAGCATCAACATTGGAATTCTGCTCGTGAGGTACTTGTTCAACGGAGCTAAACTCGAATCCAGACAACTCACCCTTAACCTTGGCTGTAACACCCTAAGTTGCTAATAAGGTTTAAGACCTTGGTTAGCGTGCCTAGAGGGCAATAAGTGAATTAATATGATAATATGTGAATTTAAATAAATATGTGATTAGAATGCATGTTTAGGTAGTATAAATATGCATGTGGGCCCCATTTGCATGATAGGGGTAAATTGGTAATTTTAGCCCGTTGAGGGCATAAATGTGATAATTATATTATGTGATTTGTACCACGTGGATGTGGTGATATTAATATGATGCACGTGCCGAGACGGTCCTAGAGAGCTAGATAACTCAAAAGTCACAACGGGATTTTATACCCGGCTCGGGAGGAGCCTAGGGGTATTTCGGGGATTTTGTAATTTAGTTCTTGAGAGATAATGGTAACTGGTAATATGGTAACTTGTGTAATTGTTAGTAACCGCTGAGAGTAACAGGTTTTGTTGGAGAAATTGTAGAATTGTAATGTAAGTAAAAGGACAAGAGTGGACAAGAGTGCCCTTGAGGTTTAGTTAGGAAGGGATATTAGTGGAGGGATAAGGTGGTCTTTTGGCAGTGGTTTAGATAGCTTTGGCTGAGGGAAATGGATATACACGATCTTTTATGCTAGGTGTGACTGAAATTAAGATTTGGAAGGTTAGAGAAATCAAGAAGGAAAAAGGGAGAATTAAGAACTTAGAAGGCAAAGTGGAAAATGAGGTGAGCTGTGTTCTTTGAGGCTAGTACAGAGCTTAAGGGTGTGGAATCAAACACAGATCAAGGTTTACACTGAGGTAAGGATTTAGTCCCTGTTTTTGTTAAGTTTTGAACTTGATTTTGGAAGGAACTGAAAGATAGCCATGGCTTGTTTTGCATGAGAATTCAACTGGTTTTTCAAGGGGGAATTCGATTTAAAGCTTGGATTGGAGGGAGCTCAAGTTGTATTTTTGATTTAGGTAAGGGTATTAGACATGTTTGAAATCTCATAACTGTTATGGTTTAAGAATCTAGAGGTCTGGTTTGCACTTCTCTCAAGTTTTGGTTTAAGTGTTTGAAATCTGAAACCTAAGTATGAATTCTGGCAGTGATTGAGTAATTGAGCTAGGTTATGATGTTTATGGGTTGTTGAAGGGTCTATTTGGGGTTTTGAACTGGTTTTGGGGCTTAGGTGTGAGTTTGGGATGATTTGGGAGTGTTTTGGCTCGTGGAAATGCAGAGGAAAAACCCAAATTTCTGGGTTCGCGAGGGAGCGTCGCGGCCCTGTTCTTGGGCACTGTGGCGCGAGGTTGATTTTGGGCTGGGGAAGCTCTCTGAATTGCTGGGCGCTGCGGCCCTCTAGGGTAGCACCGCGGCGCTAGGCTATTTTCAGCCGCGGCGCTAGGCCATTTTTGGAACACAAGATTTTGCAATTTTGAGCCTTTGCTCCGGGGGTTCGGGGGATGTCTTCGATGTATTGTTTTAGGGATTTGGGAGTTCCGAGAGTGTGGGATTGGCCCCAGAAAGTGGTTTTGGATTGGTTAGCATTAAAGGGTGTTTCATATGTGTTGTGACTAGGTTTTCGGAGGGGCTCGGGATAGAGGACCGTGCTTGTGATCTTGGTGCATCGGAAAGCTCGGGATACAGGTAAGAGAACTGTAGCACCCGTGTTGCAGGGCTTGAGCCCATTGAATTGTCGTAGGGTGCAGCCCTAAATTGTATCATTGCTAGGATATAGCTAAATATGAATGATTGTATATTTGATTGTTATTTGAGAATGCTTAATGTGGTAAAAGCAGAACGAACGGCGAGGGGCCGGGAATGGCGAAAGGCCGAGAACGGTGAAGGCCGAGAACGGCAGTGGGGCTGGAAATACCTCTTAGAACATGGAGTGTTTGTGGCTAGGGTGAGACCCCAGTGGATACATGGGATATCCATACGGTGTGGACCAGGATCCCAGGCTTTGGTAAGGCTTCTGGGACGGTATGGCCGTATATGTGTTAGATTCTGTGGACTGTCTGACTAGATATGAGCTGTTTCCTGTAATGACTGTATTTTATGCTGGGATCGGCTCATGGGTGCTCTGTGTTACAGGTAAGGGCAAAGAGAAAGTCAACCAGCCATGAGTACGGAGAGCGTGGAGGCGGCGCATACATGTTCGGTCTGCCCGACTGTCTTGGTTGGGGACAGTTTTGAGAAATGGTTGCATAAACCCTAATTTTTATGGTTAATTACTTATAATCTTACTTTGAGTTGTAAATATTTTATAAACTGAGTTATGGGATCCCGAATGTTAAACTCTCGAACTTTTAATGAAATAGAGTACTTTTAAAAGATTACAGCCTAGAATTTTTACTTAATCACACTATTGTTTTAAAAACCTCGTTTAACGAGTTGATTGCACATTTTAACCTTACTTAGTAATGGCTCTAAGGTAGTAGGGCGTTACATTGGCTAAGTAGGTCGCCATCTTGATACAGGGAGCTTGGTATTCTCCCAATATTTGATTAATTACGAGCTGAGAATCATTATAACATTGGATGGCTTTTGCCATCCTTAGCCCTGCCAATAAGACCTCATATTCGACTTTGTTGTTTGATGCTTCGAATCTGAACCTAGGAGCTATATAGAATCAACGCCCTTCAGGTGAGACTCCTGATCCATTTTCATTAGAGCATTCTTCAGCCTATTCAAACTTCTTGTTTCCTCTGAGCAAGTTGTAAAATGGGAGACACTGGTCAGTGGATTTTGAAATGAAGCGGTTTAAGGCCTCCACCTTTCTAGTTAAACTTTATACTTCCTTACGTGACCCAGGCGAAGGCATTTCCAACAACGACTTGATTTTCTCTGGATTTGCCTCTACCCCCTTGTGTTGACTATAGACCCTAGAAACTTTCCTGGCGAAACTCCAAAAGTGCATTTTTGGGGATTCAACTTCATATCATATTTCCTTAGTATGCCAAAACATTCTTCCAGGTCGAATACATGCTTACTAGTAGTCTTTGATTTAACGAGCATATTATCGACATACACCTCCATGATTTAATGAGCATATCATAGACATACACCTCCACCTGGTTAGCGAACATTTTTTTTTACTAATCATTGGTATGTAGCACCAACATTCTTCAGCCCGAATAGCATAACTTTGTAGTAGTATACATTATGCTCAATCATGAAGTTGGTATGCTCTTGGTCTGCAGGGTTCATCGCGATCTGGTTATATCTAGAATACGCGTCCATGAAAGACATGAGCTCATGACCGGCTGTGGCGTCTACCAACCGATCATTTCTTGGTAATGGGACACAGTCCTTAGGACAAGCTTTGTTGAGATCGAAAAAATCAATGCAAGTTCTCCACTTCTATTTGGCTTTGGGACCAGAACGACGTTAGCAACCCAGATTGCGTAATTTGCTTCTCTGATAAATCTGCATTTAAGTAGATGAGCTACTTCTTCTTCCAATGCTTCTAACCGTACCTTCCCCAAAAGTCTTCATTTTTGGGGCTTTGCAGGTACGCTCTTGTCTAAGTTCAAATTATGCATTATTATACTCAGATTAATTCCCACCATATCTTCATGTGACTAAGCAAAGACATCCAAGTTCTTCCTCAGGAATTCGACCAGTTCCTTCTTCCTTTCAGTTCCAACATTTTTCCCAACTTTCACAACTCTTAAAGGTGTTTCTAGGTCGATATTTATTTCCTCGAGCTCCTCTACTGCTTTCAGCTCAGATCTTTCTTTGCCTATTCATGGGTCAATGTTGTCCTGCTGGGCAAGCTCGTTATCACCTTCTCAAGGTTCTTCCATCCCATGGGTAACTTCCATTACTTGGGACTCCTCACCTCCTTCGTCTATGACCATTGCCTGCTGCCCGGGTTGTGACTTTCCCTTCATGGTTATGCTATAGCATTCTTGGGATTCGAGCTGGCCTCCACGTACTGTGCATATCCCTGAGGCTGAGGGGAACTTCATTTCCAGATGTCAAATTGAGGTGATGGCTAGTTCCTACGACAGTAGATCGTGCCTCTTCCAAGTTTATCCACTCCTGAGCTCAGGCCAAGAACTCATCTACACTTTTAACCCCTTCTCGCTAGAGTTCCTGCCATAGATATCCTCCCACCAGGATTCATGTTCTCATTGCCACGAGCTTGGATCTATCATCAGCGTCTCTAGCTCGTGCTACAACGTTGGTGAATCTTCTCAGATACACTTTCAAGGACTCACAAGGTATCTGTTTTATGTTGGCCAATGAGTCGGCCTCTACGCAAGTTGCCTTTGAAGCTCGAAACACTTTCTAAAACTTGGAAGACAGCTTCTTCCAAGTTCTTATCGAATGTATTTTGTATTTATTGAACCACTCTCTGGCAGGTCCGATCAGAGTCGTGGGGACCAGAATACACCTTAGGTCAAATCTGACACTGTGGGCCATCATCAATGTATTGAACATCCTGAGGTGGTCGGATGGATTTGTGTTTCCATCAAATGATGGAATGTTCGACATCCTGAAGCCAACAGGATACGCAATTGCTGCAATGTTCAGAGCAAAAGGTTCAAGGTCCTTATCAGAGTCACAATCATCAATCCCTTTTCCAGATAAGAGATTCTTCATCTGCTCCTCCATCAAGTCCAGTCATTCGAGGGTTGGGTCTTTGGTCTCTAGGTTAGTTAGGAGTTGTTCACCAGCTCCCATCCTATTGTATCTGTTTGATGGGTTTTTGTCCCTCCAAGTTTGAGCTTGGTTAGGTGGGACATTCCCATTGTCTCGTAGGATAGACAGACCTCCCTCATGTTGAGTATAACTCATATCATCATTGCGACCTGGATACCTCTTTTGTGAATTCAGATGATCACGCAGGTTGAGATGTGGATCGTATCGAGGACTTTGCGCTGAGCTAAGGTGATTCATTAGGTCACTCTCAAACCTACCTCCACACTAGCTCCCTATCCAGTAACTTCAATTTTCAAAACTTACAACCCGTGGCTGAGATCGAGGACCTGGATTATCAGCACGTGCCCGTGGGACGTAAGTGTCTACTGACGGGGGAGGATTTCTCCTACTATTTCTGTAACGACCCAAAATTGCTAATAAGGCTTAGTGCCTTGATTAGCATTCCAGGAGGGCATAATTGGATATATGTGTGTGTAATTGGTTAAATTCGTGACTATGTGAGTATGTTATGTGCATGTTTATGAGAATTAGATATGCATGTGGGCCCTTTAGTGTTCATAAGGGCATATTTGTAATCTTGGCCCGTTAAGGACATAAATGTGATTTTATGTCATATATGGTTGAGACTACATTATTATGTGGATATATTTGCAGTATATGGCTCGAGACGATCCTAGTGAGCGGATTAGCAAAATAGTCACAGTGGGGTATAAATACTCGGCTTTGGGGAGCCTGGGGGTATTTCAGGAATTTAGGGAATGTTTTGGGATTTATTGAGTAACGAATAAGTAGTTGATAATTAATTGGATACGACGGGATTAATCGATTAATAGTAGGAACACTTGAGGAATTAGTGGGAGCTGGGGGAAAATGACTGCAATACCCTTATGGGCAAGGAGGAGCTGAATTAGTGTAAGGGGAAATTTAGTCTTTTTATGGGTTAAAGGATATACTCTGTGGGAACTCTAGACTTAGCTAGAAACCACCCCAAGAGTTCTGAAAACTCAGCCTTCTCTCTCTATCCCACATACACGATTTCCCTAACTTTCTCTTGTCCTTGAAGAAGTTTTGAGGAACAGAGCATTGAACCAGGGAATTCAGCTGAGATACTAGGGAGTTTAAGCTCAAGGATTGAAGGTTGAAGCTGAGGGTTTAGCTACCATTGAGGTAAGAATTTGTCTAATTTTAGTTAGGAATTCA